>NW_019745083.1:134952-242764 GCF_002891405.2 Cryptotermes secundus
TGGGCAGCTGCCGCCTTCACGACATAAACACCCATCGCATTTACTTATTACTTGCAGTGGTCAAGTAGATTGTAAATTGACGTAAAATAATAATAATAATAATAATAATAATAATAATAAAAAGATTTAGCGGGAGTACAGGAGGTCAGATGGGACGGATGGGGCATCGCACAAGCAGGAGACTATAAATTTTCCTATGGAAAGGGGAATGAAAATCATAAATTAGGAACAGATTTTTCCGTACATAAGACAATCGTATCAGCAGTTAAGAGCATAGAGTTCGTTAGTAATAGGATAGCATATACTCGTATAATACTAAAAGGTCGCTGGTGTGATATCATTGCTACGAATGTTCACGCCCCAACAGAAGATACAATTGATGCCATTTTCAAACCAACAATTGGGAATGAGAGTTTGCATGAAATTAGTAATGATAATCGAGCTGTAAACTTTGCCACATCCAAAAATCTTACTGTCAAAAATACAATGTTCCCGCATGGTAACATCCAAAATTTACTTGGACATCTCCTGATGGGAAGATACGCCATCAAATAGACCATATTTTCATAGATAGTGTAATACCGTAGAATTTCGGCAAGGGTTTTGTAACTTTTAAGTATTAAGTGATCTTGGGTTCACAGTTAGAAAGGTTAGACGAAGGGTTAATGGCTGTCGTAGAATGCAGGAAGTAGCAACGTCAGTAGAAAATTGTCGCATTGCTTAGACTGCTGATTCACGCGGAACAGACGGCAGACGGCCAAGGCGGACAGAGCCGACTCAGCGAGACCGCCTGAGGAGATCCAACCCTCTCTCTACCGAGATGACCAACCAGGACGGACCTTTGGGGGAGAATTCGCTCTAATTAAGGGGCGGAGCTTACCCCAAAGACAGGAGTCAGCAGAGGAAAAGTTATAAAGAAGCCGACACAACTGGAGGAGCTATCTTCTGATCCATCTTTTGATCAATCTATCCATGTATCTGAGAGTACAATGTTAAGTGAGTAGCCAGCCAGAGCCATGGTCGTGCCAGACCAAGTGAGGGGACACCATCAGCTTCCTACACCAAGTAAGTGGAACTGTTCATATCAGTCATGGATATAAAAAGTGCGATATTATTAAAGTGCCATGTTATACGGCTAGGGCAGAGAGATTAGGCCCTGAGTAGGAACGTAGCAACCTCGAGAGTTAGGATGGTGAACACAAGTGTGTGTATATCCAAATTACAATGTGTACGTAACCGGCAACTGTCGGCCATGAAAGTGATATGTATATAAGTGTATATATTAGTAGACGAAAGTAGACCAAGTAAGGGGGATGCGTGTGTTAATGACTTACACCCACAGTCACACCCTCTATTTCCCCGATCTCCCGTACCTCCCAGGTTAGCGATAGTGTGAACTCACAGCCAAGAGGTAGCTAACGAGACAATTACCAAGCGCTTAGCCTTGCAACTGGCCATTCCCCAAGGGCGCAACGGCATGGATGGCGGAAGAGATGGAGAGAATCCTCCACGCCCCCCACGCCATAACAAATAGGACACGGCACTCAAGTATACTTGATGTCTAATCATTCAGGGCAGCAGATTGTGATACTGACCACTACCTGGTGGTGGCAAAGGTCAGGGAAAGACTGGCAGTGAGCAAACAAACAACACACAGAGTTCATATGGAGAGGTTCAATCTCAAGAAATTAAATGAGGTAGAGAGTAAAGAGCTGCCGGTCACGGTAGCCGAGCGGTCTAAGGCATGTACTGTCTTCGCTCGCTTGGAAACCGGGATCGTGGGTTCGAATCCCACGCAGGGCATGGATGTTTAGTTTGTGTGTGTGCGTTTTTCTGTGTTTGTGTACAAGTAGAGGCCTTGCGACGAGCTGATCACCCGCCCAAGGAGTCCTACCGAATGTGTAAGATCTAGAAAAACCGAAGTGAACGGAGAAGTTCATGGAGGTAGGCCTAGGCCCACTGGGGCTGTAGTGCCAAGAAAAAAAAATAGAAAAGAAAAGAGGGGTATAGAGCAGTATTGTGTTGAAATCTCAAATAGGTTGGCAGCCTTGGAAAACTTGGAAACTGAGGTGGATGTAGATAATGCTTGAGAAACTATTAGAGAGAATATCAAAATTCCTGCGAGGAAGAGTCTAGGTTATTATGAACTGAAGAAGTATAAGCCATGGTTCGATGAAGGATGCTCAAAATCACTAGACCAAATAAAGCAAGCCAAACTGCAATGGTTACTGGATCCAAGCGAGTTAAATGGGGATAATCTGAACAATATAAGACGCGAAACCAGCAGGCATTTCAGGAACAAAAAGAGGAAATATCTGAAAGACAAAATTGATGAGCTTGCAATGAACAGTAACAACAAGAACGTTAAAGACCTGTATAGAGGAATAAATGACTTCAAGAGGGGTTACCAGCCTAGCAGTAACTTAGTGAAGGATGAGAATGGTGATCTGCTTGCAGATTATCACAACATTTTGAATAGGTGGAGGAACTACTTCTCTCAGTTATTGAATGTACATAGGGTCAGTGATGTTAGGCAGACAGAAATGCACACAGCTGAGCCTTTACTCGTAATACCTGATCCCAGCCCTTTTGAGGCTGAAATTGCTATTTCAACATTGAAAAGGTATAAATCGCCAGGTAGTGATCAAATTTCGGCAGAACTTGTTCAAGCAGGAGGCGAAATATTACGTTCTAAGATCCACAAGCTAATTACTTCTATCTGGCATACAGAAAAATTTCCTGATCAGTGGAACCAATCAATTATTGTACCAGTTCACAAGAAGGGTGATAAAACTGACTGTAGTAATTATCGGGGGATATCACTGCTATCAACTTCATACAAAATTTTATCCAATATTCTTCTCTCAACGTTAAGTCCATACACAGATAAAATTATTGGGGGTCATCAGTGTGGGTTTCGACGTAAAAGATCAACTACAGATCAGTTTTTTGCATTCGTCAGATATTGGAGAAAAAATGGGAGTACGATGAGACAGTACATCAGCTATTCATAGGCTTCAAGAAAGCCCATGATTCAGTTAGGAGGGAAGTATTGTACAATATTCTGATAGAGTTTGGGATACCCATGAAACTAGTTAGGTTGATTAAAATGTGTTTAGACGAAACGTATAGAAAAGTCCGTGTAGGTAAACATTTGTCTTATAAATTTCCTTTCCAGAATGGTTTAAGACAAGGAGATGCTTTATCGTCACTCCTTTTCAACTTTGCTTTAGAATATGCCATTAGGAAGGTCCAGGGAAACCAGGTGGGACTGAAATTAAACGGGACACATCAACTGTTGGCCTATGCCGATGATGTGAATCTACTGGGTGCTAATGTAGATACCACAAAGAAAACACACAAACTTTAATTGGCGCAACTAAGGAGACTGGTCTAGAAGTAAACACAGAGAAAACTAAGTATATGTTGCTGTCTCGTCACCAAAATGCAGGGTAAAATCATGACATAAAGATAGGAAACAAATGTTTTGAAAATGTGGCACAATTCAGATATTTGGGAACGACGATAACAAATCAAAACCTGATTCGGGAGGAAATTAAGAGAAGATTGATCTCGGGTAATGCTTGCCACCATTCAGTCCAGAACCTTTTGTCTTTTCGTCTGCTGTCCAAAAACATAAAAATTAGAATCTACAAAACTATAATTTTGACTGTGGTTCTGTATGGGTGTGAAACTTGGTCTCTGACATTAAGGGAGGAACACAGACTGAGGGTGTTTGAGAACAGAGTGTTGAGGAGAATATTTGGACCGAAGAAGGATGAAGTGACAGGAGGTTGGAGAAAACTGCATAATGAGGAGCTTCATAACTTGTACTCTTCTCAGAGTATAATTAGAATGACCAAGTCAAAGAGGATGAGGTGGGCATGGCATGTAGCACGAATGAGGGAGATGAGGAATGCATATGGGATATTGGTGGGAAAGCCAGAAGGAAAGAGACCACTGGGAAGACCAAGCCATATGTGGGTGGACAATATTCAAATCGTCTTAGAGAGACAGGATTGGATGGTATGGATTGGATTGATCTGGCTCAGGATAGGGACCAGTGGAGGGCTCTTGTGAATACGATAATGAACCTTCGGTTTCTATAAAATGCTGGAAAATTCTTGAGTAGCTGCAGACTTGCCTTCTCCTCAAGAAGGGCTCAGCTCCATGAGTAAATAGGTAAGATTTTTTTAAATCGATAAGCTAGATTTAAGCTTGACGGAAATTATACGCCGCATCAATGCAACTCAAAACTAAATTTTCTAGACAGCGTTTAGTTCAGCTGTCCAATACCAGACACAATGGAAATCTGCCATCTAACATATATGGAAGGACTGAGCCTCTTTCTCATAACTTTATTTTATATGCTTCCTGCAAAAAGGCAGATAAATGGAAAATTCGTCGTAACACCTTTGTACAAATCAACCATCAAGGCAAGAATTATTTTTAGTCTGCGAATGATTCATTAGCCTTATGTGGCCAACATGCCACAAAATGGTGGCCAATGATGCGTAAGTTCTCTTAACGAAGCACAAATGTTACCTGAATCCTACCCGAAGTTCGGAAATGCTAAAGTCTGAAATACACCGCGGATACCAACTCACTACGAGTATGACGTTTTAATTCATGAAGCGTGCAGTCGCATATCCGACGAATGAACAATATTAGTGCAGTGTAGCAGTTTTAGCATAGTAAGACACCGGAAGATGGCCACTTAGGGCCGAAACGTGTGTAGAGGGTCAAAGTGTAAGAAAGAAAGAACAATATGTTGCACTGTTGACGGACTGTGTAGTACAATAAACAGCATTAGACATAATTATGCAACAGGATGCTTAAATACAGGATCACACCGTTAGGTTTGGGTGTCCTCTTCTGTAGCACTAGACTTGCAATAGAAATGAACATAATACTCGTACAATAAAATAAAATACATCGTATCAGTAACACATTCTGAGAAGGGACACTTCATTTTGAAACCCCAACGTTATGTCGTTATTACTGATAGATATAACTGAGAAGACGTTTACATTTCTTTCGAAATTGAAGCCTCAAAAATCGCTTCGACATATTTGTAATTTTTTTGGGGGGGGGGCCAAAGAAAACAGTTCACGCCGAACATTAAATCATACGAAATTATGCGACACGACAAAACATTTCCATCCGTTGAAAATATTGCATGAAATATTCTATGCGTCTATAGACACAACTGGGTAACGGAAATGCGCGTGCTTTCCTCTTGCCCTACAGCCATAGGGGCCGAGTCGGAAACAAGAGCTGATATGCCACTCGTAAGATGAGGCAAATATGTATAGTAAAACTACACGTACACGCCTGCAGAAGCAAAGTTCCCTCTGAACGTGACGTAGCCAATCCTCCTCAGAGGTTCAACGCACTCACGATGTCAGACTGACTTACTGACATACTAACATAACCATGTCCTTGAGAGCCATTGGGCTCATGTAATATTTTAAATCGTTTTTCTGTTCTTCGCGCATGTGAAGTTTCAGAAAGCAGCTTGTATTCTACACATCGAACTTAATGAACTGTAAAACTTATGAAGAAATGGCAGTCTCCCTGTTAACACCGTGTACAGTACGCGTTGGACAATGTTGAATCTGAAATGGTACGACGGATCAGGATGTGGAACAAAGCCGTGGTTTCCTGTGTTGAAGCCAGATAGGGGAATTCGCTAGGAGTGAACACGATAACCAAGAATGAGCTCGCAGCGTCTCCCGGTCGAGATTCCAACTAGGAACATTCACAGAACTAAGCAGAAGTGACACCTCCAAAGCGGTTAGCTGAATTGTGAAAGGGCCTTAAAATATAATTCGTTACGCATCTGATTGTTGAAGAGCAACTTAATAATTCTTAGATACTAATATCTGTTCCGTGCGATTAATGGTTATTACGGCTCGTCTAAACGATCTGAGATGTATCACAGATGGCTGTCATTTGAAACTTGCTAAATTCTATTTTCAACGAGCAATAACAAGTTGTTTTTAGATCGTAAGTATACTGTCCATAATGCAACAATAACCTTATATAAAAATACACTGAAAGTCCGAAAAACCAAGATTCTCTGTGTGTTATACACCATCGTCAGAATCCTATAGTAAACACTGAAAATATATTTAACACACTAAAAGTGCTTGTTAAAGACTTTAAAGTGTCGTTACACTTGTTGCAACATGTTTCGGCCACGCATGGCAGCAGAATATAAGAATGTATACACTAACTGCATGACATGAGAATCTGAGGCTGTTCTCCACCAAATATTATCAAGACTACAAAACCGGGGAGATGAAATGGGCAGGCCAACAGCAAACATGGCAGAGATGACATATGCACACAAACTTTATGTTAGAAATCCGGATGAAAGAGACCACTAGGGAGACCTAAGCTTAGATGGAAAGATATTAAAATGCATCTTACAGAAAAGGTGTGGACTAGACTGAGTATACGGTCCAGCAGCAGTTTCTTGTGGACGCGGTACACACTGGTGTAACGGTAAAGTTAGGCCGCGCCATAGCTCAAGCGGTTAGTCGCTGCCATCCCACCGCGGCGGCCCGGGTTCAATCCCGAGTCTGGTCAAGTGGGATTTGTGGTGGACAAAGTGGCGCTGGGGCAGGTTTTCTCCGAGTACTTCGGTTTCCCCTGCCAATCTTCATTCCACCAATTGTTCCACAATCACCCTCACCTATCATCTGGGTCTGGTACAATAGACCAGAAGTGGCCGCAGTACAAGGGACTTAGTCCCACCCCACTAGCAATAAAAAACGGTAAATTTGTCCCTGTGCTTAACTAATTAAGCACTACGCCATGAAGACGTATGGAGGAAAGGATGTATAGATCCACATTTTCTTGACCTCGACGCTCACTGGAGGTGAGTGGTCAGCTTCACGCCTCGACGGCTCTAGTCCGGAGAAAGAGCACAGGTACCACTGGACAGGAGGCTGGGTGAGCCCCAGAGCCGGTCTGGACGACGTGGAAAATTGAAAATTCTTGACCCTACCATGACTGGATTTCCGGGCCCTCCGTCGTCCAGATCGTAGCCAGTCGCTATAACGACTATGCTACGCCGGCTCTCTGGTGTTACATAAAAGTATTATCTTTTGACAAGCTGAACACCATTTAGCGTTTCCACGTGGACCCTGCAAAACAGAGTAGCTTAGTAAATGTGGAGGGATTAGTGAAAAAAATCACGCTGAACAAGAAAATGCGTACGCATGTACTTGGTGGAAACAGAAACGTCAAGAGCGTATACGCGATAAGAATGAAACGTACTCAAAATATATTTTATTTCCTACCTTCTAGGTCTTGGTCATACAAATTGTCTCTTTCCGCTAGATATTCTATAATAAATGTATGAATTTATTTGGGGGCACGCGGTAGCGTAGTTGGTTGAGGCACTATGCTACACGCCGGAAGGTCGCAGGTTTAAGTCCCGATGAGGTCATCGAATTGTTTTCATTTGACCTAATCTTTCCAGTCGCACTATGAACCTGGGGGTCGACTAAGCCTCTAACAGAAATGAGTACCAGGAATTAATTAAATAATTTTCCTGAGAAGGAAAGCGCGGGCGGCGCGTAAGGCCGACAACCTTACCGCCATCTTTGAGCCGACTGTCTAGATAATGTGGGACCCTCAACGTCTCACAAACCTATGGGCCTTCACGGCCTGTTACAGGGATAGCTTTACTTACTGCTTTTTACTTTTTTGAATTTATTTAGCTTACGCGCGACGAGCCCAGTCAATCTTGATACAGCCGTAGGTGAAGAGCAGGCCTACGTAATCCACGCTTACGTTCATGTTACCTTCTCCATCTCTAATTAATTCAGCTTAATTAGGTCCAAAACTTCTCAGCAAGTCTTCATAAATTTCGATCTCTGTTCTTCCAACCACCAGAGTTAAACACCCCGTTTCGTACGATGCAAAATAACGGGTAAAGCCTATATGTGTTAACTGTATTCACGAGAAGCTGCTGGTCATTCAGCCAGAAAGAAAACATCTTTTAGTAAACCTGAGGAACCCTATCCTGCGGCAGCTTGGTCTAGTCTAGTGTACTCCACACCCATCTATGCATAGGTCTCGCAAATGGTCGTTTCCTTTCGGGCTTCATCTCCCCCTTTTGACACATACCTAGCCATCACAGTAACTTGGAGGGTGGTGGGGCGATAAGCAGACGCGTAGGCTGATCGTATCCACAGCGCGAAATGGTGTACGCTTCGCTCATTATTAGTTTTCGGTCTATCGTACCATGATACTCAGAGCTATGGCTCTCCGGCCTTGCCTCGCGCTATCTCCCCTGCCACCATAAGGTGGATTTAACCACATCTTGTGGGTACGGATTTTCTCTGTTTGTTTTCACTCGTATAATTTTAACTCAACACTGCATATAAACCAAGACATGCAAAACATGTTTTAAAAATGTGGGCGTGTTTATAACATATCACTACACAAAATCCACGTACTAAGTTACGATGATTCACAAGTTATTATCGGCAAACCTGCATTTCGCGAAGCGTCTACACTCTTCTCCATTTTCATTCCTATTACCTGCGACCTCTCGGCCGGCACTACCAACTGTGTTTAAGAACATGTCCCTTCGGATACAGGGGACGGCGTTAATTACAGCATCAGAGTGACGTGGATTAGACACGTTAACGGCAAGACGTGTAGAGCTACATTCAAAATCTTGACTCGGCTAGTCAAAAAAATGTTCCCTCCTTAAAGGAACCAGATAATTCATTACCATTTCATAGGATCCTCTCACTGGTCCCTACCCTGATCGAAATCAGCTCAATACAATTGTCACATTCTATTTATCTAAATTCCATTTTAATAATACCCTTACTATTTAAGCGTATGTCTCCCTTTAGGTTTCCCAGTAAAACACGTACTACATGCCCCGCCCATCTCATCGTCCTTGGTTTCATTACTCTAAACATGAAGCTCCATAATACGAAACTGTCTCCGCCCTGCAGTCACTTCCTCGCATTTAGGTCCAAATGTTCTCAAACCTTATTTATTCTCTCAATGCTACAGACCAATTTTTGCGTCCAGAACGGGCACAATTTTCTTTTATTTTAATTGCAATGGGAAGACGAAATATTCGGAATTGGACGGAAGTTGTCAATGCCTGACTTTAATCCGCTCTCCACGTCTTCATGAATGCGATTTTCATTTGCTACTGTCGTTCTCCAATATTTTATTTTTGTAATACTTTAACTATCTTCATATTACGACTGCGCCCTGCACTCTGGTACCGTCGTAGGCAACACCGACAAATCTTTCAGGCGATCACAATCAACTTGACTACAAAATGCTCCACCGCAACAACTGAACAGTAAGACGATGAAAAGTGTGGAAAATGTACTCTTTATAACAAAAGCAGAACCCGCACTGTCAAAAAGGTACATCAGAGTGCGATTTAGGTAGTCACATACTGAAAAAAAAAACGTGGTTTTGGTACGCAAGCGAACTATACCGACCGAGCGACCGCCGCTTGTCGGCGAAGTTAGTATCAACTTTAGCGGATAGAGGGTGTCGCCAGGTCAGCGCAACGAATTCCCACGGCCGTTAATTTCGGTTTCCTAAACAGAAACCGCTATTTTCTTGAAACAGCTCCTCAGTTATCCTCACGAGGCTGAGTGGACCTCGTTCCAGACCCACTACTTCACAGAAAATCTGGTAGCGCCGGGAATCGAACCCGGGACCTCTGGATCTGTAGCCAGGAACTCTGACCACTAGACCGCAGAGGCGGTCTCATGTCCTGAAAACGGAGACAAAAAGAAAAGGAAACAAGTATGCACAGATTAGAATTACTTTTAATCGTGACATCAACATTTGGTTTCCTTAGTGGCAAGGAAGGGAGAGCAATGAATGCTGGAAGTCAGCAGCGTTAACTACTGAAATACATACTGCCGGCTTATACTCCCGATTACACACGTGCCTTTTCGGAAGCGTTTGTCTAAAGTAGCTCCGTCCGTCCGTGCGTCCGTCCGTACGCTTGCGGCAACTCAAACTGCTCATCATATTCTCATTAAGTTTGAGAATGGAGACAAATACGAAGAACTATAAAAACATTTCAATTTTCAGTTGTATCGGGAAATTTTACGAGTCACTTTACATGAAGACCTATATCAGTTTCCGCAGAGTCATCCCTGTATTTAACTAATTCAGCACTACGCCATGAAGATGTGTCACAGAGTATACATGTAGATGCACGTATTCTTGACATCGGTACTAGACGGAGGTGAGTGGTCAGCTCCACGTTTCGGTCGCCTTACTCCCGGGAAGACAGAAGGCTGTGTGCGACCAAGAACAGATCTAGACGATGTGGAGAGAAGAAAATCTTGCCCTTTCCGGGACTCGAACTCCGACATCTGTCCTGTCCAGTCCGTAGCCATTCGCTATACAGACTGCATTATCCTGGCTATATCTGGAGTGTAAAAAAGTAAAGTTGCCCCCATGAAGGCGAATGGGGAAGTGGATGTATAGATGAACATTTTCTTGACCTCGGCACTAGTTGGAGGTCAGTGGTAAGCGTCACGCCCCGGCCGCTTTACTCCCGGTATCCACTGGATGAGAGGTTGGGTGGACCTCAGAGCCGGTCTGGACGACGAAGAGAAAATTCTTGATCCTACCGGGCCTCGAACTGCGACCCTTCGGTCGTCCAGCCCTTAGCCAGTCACTATACCGACTGCACTATCCCGGGTCCTTATCTGGTGTTTAACTGGTTAAAATATTCACAGGTGTGAAAAATGTTTAAAACAAAAGCTGTAGAGTAAAATTACTCACATACTCTATGTCCTATAAACATTCTCCGTAGTGTTAAACTATTTGAAATAGTTGAATAATAAATCGGACGCTATGCGTAATCTCTGAATTTCTGGAGTCAACAATCACCAGTCTCCTGGACACACCTTAAACCTGGATTATCCGTGTTTTTCGATCATTCACGTGTCTTTTCCCGCTTATTGGCACATACAGTCGGAAGCATAAGTATATATAGTATAACCTGCCTGACATATCTGGTGGCTGTGTGGGCTGTTGCGCAACTTACAAGGATGTAAGTTATGACAATGGTTTCATCTGTTAGATTACAATTATGTTGGGCACTGCAAACCGTTTAAGGTACGTTTCATAAACATGAGGCTTCAGGTGAAACCCCTACCCTTATCATCAGGTGACTAGCTGCCATTACACTGAAGGACATTTACTATTTACTGCGTCCGCGGAGTATGATGACAGAAGTGATATCAAAGTTTGCCACCACTGAAAACTAGTTCTGTAAGCCAACCACTGGGCCACTGCAATGATTGATTATTCAAAGAATGCAAGGTTTAATTCCTAACAAACACTGCTAAAAAGAGAGAGAAACAGGACGGTTTTTTAAAAATAGACAAGATGATGGATAATGTCCAAAAACACATTACTTGCAGCAATTTACCATCATCGCAAACTTTTAGATCTTACTGGCACTAAACTCTACTATCACCACAACAAAGAGACAACACCATGTGGACAGGAAAAATCCCTCCAGATGAGGACAGGTTAATAAGTCTCAAAGCTAATAAAATCAGAAGAGGGTCAACTACTGCTCAGACCCTTGCATTCAGTAAACACATCGGAAAACAAAGAAAATATGATTAGCCGGTACACCTCTTTATATATCTCAAATAAGGACCGTGACTCAGTTAAGAAGAGAGTATTCTGTAACATCTGAATCAAATTAAGATCACAAACGCGTGTTAGATTAAAATATGAATGTATAAGGTACGTGTAAGAAAACACAGAAAAATACTATATATATGAACAAGACACACAATTAAAATCAACAACAACGTTATAAAATAACTACTATATGTAAGAAGTCACTAGCAAATGTGTAAAAACGTAAGTACCTGGGAACAACACTAACAAATAAAAATTAAGTTCATGATGACAATTATATAGTACAAAAATATTTGGAAATTAAGTTTAAAAATATTACCAATCTGTAACATAAGCTGGGATAGCGCAGTCGGTATAGCGACTGCCTGCAGGCTGGGCAACCGAGGGGTCAGAGTTCGAGTCCCAGTAGGGTCAAGAATTTTTACTTCTCCACAGCATCCATACTGGCTCCGGGGCCCACCCAGCCTAATATCCAATGGGTACAAGTGGCACATTCCCTGAAGGTAAAGCGGCAGGGGTATGAAGCTGACCACCCACTTCTAACTAGTGCCGAGGTCCAGAAAATGTGGATCTATACATCCACTCCCCCCATACGCCTTCATGGTGTAGTGCTTAATTAGTTAAGCACAGGGGCAACCTTACCTTTACCAATCTATAATATCCAAAAACAATGATATGTACTCATTTGTTTACAGTATGACGACAGGGCCATGCTATACAGTGATAAATGGCAGAATGATTTGGAAATGAAGGAATCGTGGTTAATTTCAGATATTTTCCTGACACTCGCCTGCATGGATTGAAGAAAAACAAATTAAATTCACCTGAGATCATCCGTGTCCCAGCCAAGATTCTAAACAAAACACCCCCTGAGCACAAGTCACAAGCATTACTGCTTGAGCTAACTTACTTGACGAGAATATAAAAATGACAATTCTGCTACATGTTTTGTACTGACATGAAATACTGCTATTTATCTCCTGAGCTGTAACACTGTGTAGTCTGGAGACAGAGCGACATTTTGGAGTAATATACTACCTCTATTTTCAGGGCCAAAGAGTAAACCAAGCAATAATCAAAAGAAGTTAATGACAAACTAGCCTTATTCCTGAAGAAAGCAGTCTTCTGGGATTTGGCACCGTGTATATGTGGTGTTAACCGACGTTTCGGAGGAACGTATCGCCTCCATCTTCAGGGTAGAAGAAAAAATATATAAGAAATCTGCAAGCAAAGAGACCGTGAGAACTGGTAAAAGCAGTCTGCAGTCCAAAACGTCGGTTAACACCACATATACACAGTGCCAAATCCCAGAAGACTGCTTTCTTCATAGTCACCGCCGTGAAAGCCTCAAATCTTACATAGCCTTATTCCTCATCACTGAAGATGGAGGCAATATTCCTTTGAAACCTCAGGCTCTCTCTTGACCTACATGGCACTACAACTGAGCACGCAAATAACTCAGGATATTATATAATAGGAAACTTCAAGATTTATATAAGTCACCCAGTATTGTTATAATTATTTGTGGAAATAAAGAAGAGACAAGGAATTAACACAAAATTTTGTTGAGGAACCCTTCTGGTAGACTGGGGAGGAAATGGAAGCATAACATTTGTTAGATCTTTGGATGGTTAACTGTGATGATAAGTGATGGATATAATTAGCGTATGAACACACAGAATCAGCCACCATAGTATTAGGAAAAGAAAAGTGTGAGGAACTGACTCATAGCAAAACATGCAGCAATGAAAGTGAGGACAGCAACAGCGACACCAATACAATAAGAAGAGTTAAGAAGGATAATGAAAACACGCTTGATACCTCCTTGACTGCATGCATCCATTGTCATTTGGAGCAATATATGTAAATGAGTACAGAATTCAGCACAAGGTACAAGACTGTTTAGGTCTCAGAGTATAAATTATAACTAACTCCATGTCACAGAGTCCTACTTCGAGAAGGTGACAACAACTCAGCAGGTAAAACATCACAGTCCTTTTATACAAACAAAAGATTTATCATCTTCATAAGAACCCCAAAACAGACCCTAATTTGGGCCAGTTATATCCAGTCAATACCTTCACATTGTCTTTCTTCATAAGAACCCCAAAACAGACCCTAATTTGGGCCAGTTATATCCAGTCAATACCTTCACATTGTCTTTCTTTTAATATTATCCTCCCACCTCCACCCGGTCCTCTTACATGACCCCTCCTTCCCTTTAGGTTCTCAGACTACTATATCTGTACACAATTCTAATTGCTATCATGTGTGCTATGTCTCACCCCTTTCACCCATTTTGATTTACTCACCCTAATAAAAATCTGGTGAACAGTACAGATTAAATGTTACCAGACCTTAATTCAATTTATCATAAAATAGCACTTCTGTCATGAAGCGATATCTCAAATACATGACTGGAGCAGCATGCCACTTGTGGAAAATAAGAAATGTATTTATTACGCTTCCATCCAATTATTTCTACTTCCTATGGCTCTGAAAATGACATAATGCTTTCAGTTAAGTGGCAATTCTTTTACTTCACTCGAAGAATTAAACTGTAAAACACATAATCTACTCGGCCGTAAGTATAATCTGGTAGAATCTCTCTGGGTACCTTGCACTGAATGAAGTTGGTTTCTTACAGCTGCACAGAAATCAACAAAATCTACCGAGACATGTATAAATCAACTTACAGTGGGTTCAGGCTGATTTCTGAGGTCATATTCATAAAAGTAATGAAAAGGGATTAATACACCACAGTGACTAACACAACATGTAAAGCTATCCTTATTACAGGGCGTGAGGGCCCACAGGGTTGTGAGAAGTTGAGGTTCCCACATTTTCTAGACAATCGGCTCACAGGTGGTGGTAAGGTTGTCAGCCTTATGCGCCACCCACCCCTTACCACCAGGAAGATTCCTGATACTCATTTCTGTTAAAGGCTGAGTCGACCCTGGGACCATAGTGCGGTGGAAGGATGAGGTAAATAAAAAAAAAAAATCCACCTCATCGGGACTCGAACCCGCGACCTTCCGGCTTGTAACATAGTGTCTCAACCAACTACGCTACCATGTACAACAACATGCAGTGAAATTAAATGTCTATTCTGAGTTTCATAGAATCAGACAAAGAGTGATGATCAGTCTTCTGGGAAGTGACACCTTGCTGTACACTAGAAGTTTATTAATGTTAACGAGGAACATGGAATCAGCAGATTTCCCCAAAATATGAGTAAATATCTACTGACGACATAGCCTCACATCACAGCAGACACTAATCTCATGACCACCACGACACCATGTCACCATCACGACATGGACCGTAACAGATCCACAACTTCAGAAGACGCAGCAGAACAGCAAGACCTCCAAAAGTGAAAAAGTGCAAATCTATAATAAAATTCAACTTTAATTCATGAACGTTTAATCAATAATATAATAAACTAGTTAAAGTGAACTTGACGCAGTGATGAACGTAAGTAGGAAGTGACTGAATGCAAGTGAAAGTGAAAGCATAACTAGTGATCTGAACTGAAATTCGATTCACAAACTTTAAATTTTTAAAAATTTTTAATTTAAATTTTAACTTTTGACATTTAAAACAATTTTAACTTGTGTTTTATTAGAGAGCTTGATATATTATTGAGCGTGAGCCTAAATAAGATACAGGATCGAATAAGTGAGAAGATGAATGTGATTGCGTGTAATTATACAGCTGTGTTCGTACACCTGAGGATGACCTCTTGAGGTCGAAACATGTAGTGTAATAATAATAAAATATGTTGTGTGGTCGGTAAAATTGACTCTAATATTGATTAAATACACAACAGGATGCAAGAAACAATTAAAGTAAAAAATCAATTATACTTGCATACTGGACTTCAATTAACATTTTTCTAAAATTGAGAATTTTTTAAAAGTGTCCATTAAAACGAGTTTGTGCAGCTCTGTGATGGTCTGAATATTTACTTCCATTTTTACTATATTTATGTTCATGTTTTACTTGATGGCCACTGTTCTTATAGACTGATGCTGACAAAATGGGCACCATATAACCACGCAATCCTCACAGGGTCCATACTACTTATCACCACAAATGGCAACTGGATTAGTAAGAAAGATCTTACAGGGATCCACAATTGTTCACAAAAAAAAAGGAGGAATTATGTGAAAAAATGGGTGCAAATGGCCCTTTTTAGGGCTACCAATGGTTTCTCCTACTGGAGGGACATCTGAACTCATAACTGTGAAAGTAACATAATTTTCTGAAATCCTGTGGATGGCAAGTGAGGAAAAGCCATGTTCTTCCCCTCAAGAGCCCAGGTAGAGAAGTCATTTAGGAGGAAGTATCTGATTTGTCTCCAGAGAAGAGCTTCTTCTTTTCCTTCAGGGAGCACAAACCTTTCCAACACTCACTGAAAGAAAGAAAAACTTTCTCTTTAAGGATAAACCAATTACTTCCTGCAGAGTACTGTCTTCTGGGTTGAAATGCCACAGAGCTTGCCACCAGCTTCTGCTGGTTTCCTCTCTGATCCTGAAGATGGAGGCAGCATAGTCCTCTGAAACGTTGGGCTTCCTTCAAACTACAATGAGTTACAAATCCAGTGTGAAAGGTTCAGATCCAAAATGTACCCATGCAAAGACCTGTTTCTCTTAACTTTTCAAACCATTCTACTTCCTTTCCTCCTCAAATAAAAAGTGATCTCTGGAAATATCCATTCTTTTTCAATACTCCACTTTCCATCTGTGAAAATATACCTGTGTACCCCTTATATGGTTTTTCCTTTCGCATTTCTTTCCACTGGCTTTGACCATCCCTCTCCTCTTCTCCCATAATCACCTTCATATAACTTCTTTATATAGCCAATTCAACCCTGAAGATTGTAGCATGTTCCTCCAAAAACATCAGTATCCATTCACAAAAGTACAAGGTGCCAGAACCCAGAAGACCACAATCAATGCCATGAAATCTACAAAACTTATAACAGTAAGCTTTTCCTTCTGAACTTCTTAAAGCAGTTTTATATGTATTCAAGACTTCAAGCTTGCATTATTGCAATACTGTAAAATCAGAAATTATGGACTGTTGGCATGCTGGCTCCTGCTGAACTTTACTCTACAGGCTATTAAACCTCCTCACCCAGGACTATACAATACTAGTGGCCCTAGTGCAGATAGTTGTGCAAAGCATCACAAAAAGAAAAAAGTGATGACTATCATAAAGTATTACAAACACTAGAATACAAATAACACACATTCTTACAAGAACATGTAGTATGTTCTACCATGGTTAAAAATGATAAACAAAGTCATACTTCTCTTTTTACGTGACTTCCTGTTTCAGATGCACTATTCCATCATTCAATCCCAAGATGGAATATACATACACATTTACATGTAAATGAGAGTTTGTCAAATAGATTATCCAAGAAAAGAAATGGCATCTTATTTCATATATGAATTCTTCTAATTTATAATTCTTTCATTA
This sequence comes from Cryptotermes secundus, assembly GCF_002891405.2. NCBI lineage: Eukaryota > Metazoa > Arthropoda > Insecta > Blattodea > Kalotermitidae > Cryptotermes > Cryptotermes secundus. The sequence continues at coordinate 152,122 of NW_019745083.1, forward strand.
AGATATTCAGATATATTGAATACTGTGTCTGGACTCAATTCATTATGTTCCTTGAAATCCTTCAATCATTAGAATCTCACAATCTAAAATGTTTCAAATTTCTGAAACAAAACCTGTAAAATTCTGTTCGTCTGACATAATATACATGAGACACTAATTTCCTCCATATAAATTCTGATCAGAAAGGATATACAAGTATCTTCTCCTATTTCAAACATATCAGCACTTTTTATGTGTACAATTACAAAGTGTGGCTGCATTATTGAAACTGGCACAGTTCATTTGTGAGACCTGCATTCCTCTTCTGTTACATGACAAAGTACACAAACATTTTCATCATCAATGAACTTTATTATTCCATGCACAGAAAGAGGTATATAAAAACAGATGTAAAGATGTCTTTTAATAGTTCTTTCAACCTGTGTCTGATAATGTATGGAATATATGTAGGTAAGTCAATAAGTAAATTAAAAGTGGATATAGAACTTAAACAAATAAGAGTTCTGATTTGAAAAATGCTTCTATTTCTCAAAATAATCTCCCTGTACACTGACAAACCAGGCAAGGACTTCCCTTTCTACAGCTTCATCGTTGGGAAAATGTTCTGCTGAAAGATGATGTTTAAGAGCGCCAAACAAATGGAAGTCGCTTGGAGCAAGGTCAGGGTTATATGGAGGATGCTTGAGGACTTCCCACTTGAAATTTCGCAGCTTCTCATTTGTCTTGTTGGCAGTATGGGGACACGTGATTTCATGCAAGAGCAAATAAAAGCATTTTTCAAATCAGTACTCTTATTTAACTTCCATCCATTTGTAACTTACTAATTGACTTACATACGTATCTAACACACCTGCTTATCTAATGGAACTCAACCAGTTTTATCAACACATGCAGGGACAGTCATCCTCTGAAACACTGAATAAATGTTTTATACACATTATGGTCAATGCCCAAAGAAAAGAATTTGCAGCACTTATGTACTGTATGTGCCAACTTTAGCGGATAAAAGGTGTCAAGTGGTCAGCACAACGGATTCCCATGGTCGTTAATCTCAGTTTTCTAGACCGGAGCCACTACTTTTCCATTCGAGTAGCTCCTCAATTATCCTCATGAGGCTGAGTGGACCCCATTCCAGACCCACTACTTCACAGAAAATTTGGTAGCACCAGGAATCGAACCTGGGACCGCTGGATCTGTAGCCAGGAACTCTGACCACTAGAAAGTTGGCACTAACTTCGCTGCCAAGTGGCAGTTGCTTGGTAGGTATAGTTTGCTTGCGGACTAAAGGCCATAGTTATAAACTACATGTTAGTTACTTTGTAGATCCAAAAATACATTTCACTGAAGTTCAAAATTTACTATTAATGTTATTCATGAGAAACAATTTAACCATGCCATCATCTTCAAACGAAAGTGCAACTCCCACATCTGTCAAGAGCTTGCCTAATTTTAATACACAAGCTGAATGTTTATTTTTGCTGGTACAATAAACCATGTCACTTTCATCAATGCCATTTAAGCACCAGTACTTACAGGTATTTATATTTTATTAGCAGGAGTAAAACTGACATGCACTTTGAACTGAAATAACTCCCATACTTTTTTGTTCAATTTAAATGAAATTTGGAATGTGAGTTCCATATAGACTTTAAATTATAAATACCGTCACATGTATTATGATCGTAACCACTGCTGATGAATCCAATACGATCTGAACCACCAACTTCTGACACTAAAATGTCACGTGTAGGAGGGTATGCATGACGAAAATAACGGGTCCTAGTTCGAATGGTTGGATTTATCGGCATTTCGGTTAAAATCTCTCTTAATTACAATTAATACGCTATAAATGATTTACACACTTTACAGTTCACCTTTGCACACGCACTAGAATTCTCAGTTTCCAATAGTTGTATCCTAGCACTGGATCTTAACACAGAAACTATCATTTCAAATCACTATGAAGTCTTCTTGTTTTCAATCTGTCCTAATCTGTACTCAACTAGTCTTCACAATTCACTAAGGACTTGCTCCGTTCTCGTCCTCGTATTCTCAAGTGCTCTTAGGTTCTGAATTCACTTCTCTTATAAGCACTCTGCACAGACCCAACAGAGGACACAGTCCATATTGTTGATGACATCACTGTGTTGCATAGCATGGGTCCGATACAGGGCAATGCGTTTACCGAGCCATTGCCTAGAAATGGATTGCATAACCCTGCTTTTATATTGTTGCATGAGTGTATTATACTTAGCAATGGCTGGTTCTGTGGCTCAACAGTCCTTGCATGTAGTAAATAACCACAATATGCATTCTATGATACCTCAGAAATTTTTCTTTGTGTGCTAAGCCCCATCCATCCCCACAGCAATATTACAATTGACAGAAGTAAACAATGCCTCTTCTTTTGTTATGCTTGCTGTAGACAATATTCTTGCCTTTCAATTCTGTGGAAAGGATTCTTCTACTAAAATAACATACCATGAGGCTCTTTACAGTGTTATCACAACCAGGGTGACCTGACACTTTATGCTGCATGGAATTTAACTAGTAACCCATTAAGCCAATCTATCCTGAACTTCAAGTAGTCAGCTTTCTGCCCTGTAACCTTCCTGTATAAGAAAAGAGTACAAAGTAGCTTTCTGATCAGTTTCATGCCCCACTTATTCATTCTTTACAAACATCAGCAGCTGATTTTCTCATCAATGCCACCCAAATTTTGGTCAGAATGAGTCACACACAGGCTTGTTTTTTTTTCTTCGTGTTTTTATTATGTTCTGGTGATGACATCTTGTGATCATAGTCATGTCTTTCTTGTCATTCCATCTGAGAGCCACAAAGGACTACTGTGGTGAGCCATAACCTTTTCCTTCTGCAGCTTTTTGCTTCACCTTCTTGGACATACTTTTCCCGTTTATTTTCAGGGTACCCATACAACTGGCTTTACATGATGTTAGAAAAATTACCAAACTTGGAGAACTATAGCCCTTGTGGAACAGGGGTTCAGACAGCTTCAGAACTACTCCTGCTGTTTTGGGTATGTCTTTCAAAATGACAGGCATTTCCAACATGAGCTATGAAAGACCACAAGTAACCAGAAGTCAACTCAGACAGTTTCCAAACTGTAACAATTTCAGTATGGTTTAAAGAACAGGCAGCCTTCCACAAAGTGAGTGATTCATCACCTAACATCTTCATTGGCATGGGCACCCCAGGATTTGGGGGGGAAAGAAGAAAGAGAGTGTAGGTTCTGGGAGGGAGGGGGTAGCCAAAAAATTTGTTTACAAGTTTACATTTAAGCCATTTAACACTACATCTATTGACATCCCTAGAGTATTCATGATAAAAAGAAATCACCTTATATACTTTTCAATTTTTAGCCTACATTCCTTGCTTTGAAAAAATAAAGGGAGCCTTATGAGATCACATTGTTGTCCATCTGTGTAACCCCCTACCCCTTGTTTCGTTAGAAGGCTTATGATATCATCTTGCTGTGTATCCCCCTTAATTTTTCCCTTTTCCTATTCAGCCCATGTTATATCAATATAAAGCAGGTAATTACTACTTCTCAGAACTTATTATCATCTTGTATATTTCTTTCTTTTCTTCAATTCTGATCCCCCACCACCACACCAAAACCTGGGGGGCTGATTCACACTTTGCCACCCCTGCTGGCATCCATGTTGTTGGGATAGATACAGGATCTGAACTTTGAACTGACACAAGTGTGATGACAGGATACATTCTTAATAATTTCTGTTTTCCTTCATATTTATCATTCAAGATGTCTGTGAAATGCAGAAATTTCTAGATGCTTTCAAATCTATCCCAGGAGATGACAACCAGAAATGGGTGTAGCTACCAGTTGAATCTGTGATAAGCAGGCTCACACTTGGCTTCTGCACAGTCCCCATAAGCATGAAAATAACCAGGACAATACAGTCTCCTCTACTGTCACATGCTGCCAATCTTTTATCCTAAACCACTTGGAAAAAAAAGAGCCACTCTAGAATCAATGAACTGCAGTACATACTAACTGGTCCCTTCCACAGTTTTCTGCACCACATAGGGCTGTCAAAAAATAATTCAACTATACCCATAATATCAGTTCAACCTATGCACTATTTTGAGGTCCACTCATTTCAGTAAAATTTCTCTTTGTCCACTGAATTTTTACATATCCTCCATAGAAAATTAGTGTCAATCATACAAACACTATCACAATACACTATCCTCTATCCACTGTCAACATACTGTCTTCCTCATCAAGGAAATCACTATCCCTATTTTCAACTGTGGCTGACAATTCACTCCCATCAGAATTCACAAATTTCCCTACAAACCCTACACTTCTGATGCCTGAAATATCACTAGGCTTCAAATCGTCCTGTTCATTGACACCACTGTACAGATATTCCTACTTGTGTGCACAACAGAATACTATGAATCCCCAGACATAAACACATGTCCAGAAATAGTGATAAACAGAGCACCTTCTCTGACAGGACTCATTTCCCAATATTCATTCATTCATCCAGAAAATCAAATGCAAGTTACCATCCAAGTATATCTTGTTTATTTCCTGAGTATACTGCATGATAGAGAGGCCTCAACATGTTTCAGTCTTACATGACTATCATCAGGACGTATACCTTATTAAAGAGACCTTTACAGTTCAGTCTAGCATGTCACCTAGGTATTAGGACACAGCCACAGAGCTTCACATTCGATACCAACAGAAAGTGAGTACAAGACAGCCAAAAATAGCATAATAAAACAATACAGTCAATTTCATAGCATTTAATATAACCCAATCACCATACCATAACATAATGTAAGTTCAAAGTTAAGGTGACTTGAAGATTTTACACACATGAGCCATAAAATTTTCTTTTAATAAGGTATACCGCTTGATGATGATCTTGTAAGACTGAAATATGTAAAGCTATCTTTACCACATAGTCTACTTGGGCAATAAACAAGATATACTTGCATGATAACTTGTATTTAATTTTAAACAGAGCGTCTATTAAGAGACAGTAAGCAGTGTCAAAGTGTGAGGTGGGAGCACAAATGATGCTCCTGACACAACTCTTGAACACTACATCTAAGAAAAAAGTTACGGGAGATTAATTCTGAAATCCCGTGACCTCTGCATTGGTTATCTGAAATGGCTAAAAGACAGCAGTACATCAGCTGGCTCTCTGGAGCACACATATATTTCGAGTTCTTGAAAATCATCAACATACAGATAAAAGATGATACTTCTTTAGTACTCAACAATGCTGAAGAGCGGGATTTCTTGTATTTGTGTCAAAGAACACAACATAACAACAAAAACCACAATAACTCTAAAACACATCATAATATAAAATAACTGCAGCACTGCGCACTGTAAGTGAAATCATTCCATGACATACGACATAGATGGTCTGATAACATACTTGATACTCTCCACTGAAGGATTAACCTACCAAATTCCAGTGCATCTTCATTTATTTCAGATATGTACCAACTCTGTTACTGACAGAGCTGGTTGAGCAAATTCTTATATTATCTAGAACCAGAAGTAACATATTATGTATCACCAATCTACTACAAGTGGGCTACTATATATCAGTTAACAAGCTTCCATCTGCTAAAGCTACAGTGCCACCTACTCTTTAAGTGAGTAATTAAATTCTCCGAAGAACATAATTATGTAAGAAATATGACCTACTGTCTTTCAGTGATGGCAACTTTAACCTTCATGGCATGGTGACACAAGGGGAAACTGTGCATCCACGAAATTCTAATGAAACCTTCTGAAGAAATGTGTTAAAGGCAGAGAAAAAAATGAAGTTGTCCTTGTGAGTCATTCTTGGACTTCTGGCTCTGGGTTTCCCCCTTTCACATTTTGTTTCATGCCAACCAGCCACCTCTGATTCAATTCCCTCCATCTTGCTTATGTTTTGGCCATATAACCTGGGGTGACCTACTTCCTCCAATCAGCATCCTGTTTCCTGTTTCCTGTTTCTGGGTTTGGTTGTTAGTCAATGAATGAGGGACAGTCTCTTTCTGATGGTTGGAAGCCGTGCAAGTAAGACATGTCTACATTTAGTTTGGATTCTGCTGATTCTCGCAACATGTATAAATGAAGTTCAGTATTTTGGCCAGCAAGTTCTTCTGGTGACAACAGAGCCTCCGCCATGTAAGTATATGTGAGTTTTAAGGTAAGCCTTAATGCTTGTGTACAGTGGAGTATTTTGTGTTTTGTATTTCTTTGTGGACAGGCCTTGGCACTTTTATCCACTGACCATACAATCGTATGTCTGCATGTAATTACATAGTTTTTTTTTTAGTTTTTTCAGGTGGGGTGAGATTGAGTCCACTGTGGACTGTGGAGCAGTCGGCGGGATGTGAATTGGTAGGAGAAACTGAAGTACTTGGAGAAAACCAATCGCAGTGCCACTGTATCAACCACAGATCCCATATGACCTGAACAGGGTTTGAACCTGGGCGGCCACTGTGGGAAGCCTGCAACTAACCACCTGAGCTATGGCATGCCTTGTGTCTGCATGTATCTTACAATACTGGTACAGTATGTGTAAGGGCTGAGTTTCTTCCCCCCATGAGATGTATGACGTGTGTGTATTAGCCAAACATTTGCACTTGTGTGTCAGGGTTTCCCTTTTTTTTTCTTTTTTAACATGGACTGTGTCATGCAAAACCAGTCATAAGATAACCCACAGTTCATGGAAATTTGTGTTGTTAGGACTGGCAGATTATGGCCATTTTTTTCATGTGTAGATCCACATATTTCTTTTTGGATCAGTAGCTCTGTACCTGGTCATACTATCTCCCTTATGGCAGTGCCCTGACCTCTGCTGTAGGTTTTTAAACCTGCCATTCTGTTTAACCGGTCTGTCATATCTGCTGATGTGTTACTGCAATTCTGTACCACCGTTTCATGCTGCCATTGTCCTTGTTCTATTATGTTGCTGCTGCCTGGGGAGATCCTCTTCAATCATGTCCTTATTTGTTAATATTTTCTGTTATTCAATTTTATTAATGAAATTATTTTCTTTTTATTTGGTATTACTTAGGCGTGAGAAGGAGATATTCGAGCCTGTTGCATCCTGTATATTATGATGTTGGTACACCCCTTATGTTCTAAGTGCTTATTCTTGGGTAACCCAATATAATCTCAGCAGCATTGTAAATGCAACTGCATAACCTAATCCAGGAACTGAACCCTAGCTGCCCCACCCAGAATAAACACACATGATCCAGTATTCTATCTGACTTCAGCAGCTTGAAAGTATATGTTTGGAGCTAAAACTCAGCCTCTGATCTTTATGTGGTTCTACTCCATGACCATGACTTTCCTGTGAGGCAATATATGCCCTTATCCTTTTGGAGTGAATTCCTGCTCTGAAATCTGCATCACACTAATAAATGTCCTGTCACCATTAACATTTTTATCTTTCCATTAACAAAACTCCATTACACCCTCTTCATGCTCCTTAAACATTTACAATAATAGAGAAGTGAAGAATAACAAATTTTTGTTCACATTAGTAACCACTTTAACCAACAAAAGAAATTACAAACAAACAGACTCACAGGTGAAGACTGTTACCATGTCCTGGAAGTATCCAGTGGAAGCCCAGAGATTATTGCCAGAAGAGAATTGCATAGGCAGAACATGAAGTCCACGAAGGGGACCATACATTACATCTGCGTCAAAAGATTACTTAATGTTACTGTCTTCATTTTACAAAGAGGACATGCAATTTCATAAACCCTTTAACTTTGCTACCTTACCAGCATGAACTGATGACCATCTACTTGGAGCTAGGAGCTTCTAAGGGTGATACAATTCACAAAATTAGCACCTGGAAAAATAGTAAACACATTAAATTTTGGGTTGGATGAATGGGTAAGGAATGAAAGGATAAAGCAGGTATTCAAGAAGAGTGCAATAACTACATCTGCACATCATACATAAGTGGAAAGTGGATTTATTAGCAGTGAACAACAGATGCTGATACAATATACCTTGCTTAATGATCTGTCACTAATTTCAAAACAATGGGTGTCATTCAGAAGTGATGCATTGTAAAGTACAGTTGTGGTGCAGTCACACGTGATCTTTGCTTTAAAAAAACTGTAGTTTATAGCACAGCCTTTGTCTTAGCAAGTTCTGTTTCAAACAAGGCAAAACTGATATTGAAACCTAAAAGTTACAACTTGCTTTGGAGAATAAACAATCAGCAGGACCCCCAGTATTTGAGTAATTTTGAAGATCAAAAGTGGACACTCAGGTCATCCATCAATGTGCTAAACAGATGAAATATGATATAAAACCTGTTCAAAGAAACAAGTGTCTCATCATTCACAAGCTGGCAAATGATTTTGGTACCTCAATTTTAATATGCCTGTACTGTTATACAGAATCTGAACACATAGCAGACTGCCACTAAATGTGTCAACCGCTTAAAAAAAGACAAGGAATACATTTGAAGGCCTTCAGAAAATACTCTGGAGACCCACAATTCCTTTTGAAGTTCATCAGAGATGACAATACCATGGGTTTATGGGCATGATCCTGAAATAAAGCAACAGTCTTCAAAGTCGAAGATAGTTCAGCATCAACATGCCTCGAGAAGGGCTGAAAATTTTGTTCCAATGAGAAAACCCTCACATCTTTTACCATGGGGGGAGGGGGGAACTGTACATCAAAATTTAATATCACAGAAATAAAAAGTGACTCAGCATTCCTCTACAATCAATCTGCAGTGTCTATGGGAAGAAGTCTGATGAACACACCCAGAGAAATGGTGCACTGAAGATTGGTATATTACTGAGGCCTGCCCCATACACTGTGCAAGCTGAAAACACTGACATGAACTCTGCATTCCAATTGGTGCAATGAAACTAACGAGTGTCCCTAAATGGGCAACACAATTGCACTCTGGTTTCAGTGGGGGATACAGACATGTAAAACTGGCATGGTAGAAGTGATGTACACAACAGTTCTCTGTATGTTAAACATTATGGTGATGGCATGAAATTTTGAGGTTACTGTGGCAAGCAATAGTAACTGAAACCATGAAAATAAATTGAAGAACAGTATAAATCATAACTTTTACCCCAATTTCCTGTTTGCTTTAATGAATATTTAATGACACACAAGTGAAACTTAGCTTAATACTTCAGAAAAGTCCATATAGAAATTTCCTATCCAGAATGGTCTAAAACAAGGAGATGCTTTATCGCAACTCCTTTTCAACTTTGCTTTAAAATATGCCATCAGCAAGTTCCAGGAAAACCAGGTGGGACTGAAATTAAACGGGACATATCAGCTGTTGGTCTATGCCAATGATGTGAATCTACTGGGTGACAATGTAAATGCCATAAAGAAAAACACAAACTTTAATTGACGCAAGTAAGGAGGTTGGTCTAGAAGCAAATACAGAGAAAACTGAGTATATTATGCTGTCTCATCACTAAATTGCAGGGCAAAATCATGACATAAAGATAGGTAACATATGTTTTCAAAATGTGGCACAGTTCAGATATTTGGCAACGACTATAACAAATCAAAACCTGATCCAGGACATTAAAAGGAAACTGAACTTGGGTAATGCTTCAGTCTAGAACCTTCTGTATTCTCCTCTGTTGTCTACAAACATAAAATCAGAATATACAAAACTATAATTTTGCCTGTGGTTCTGTATGGGTGTGAAACTTGGTCTCTGACATTAAGGGAGGAACGGAACATAGACTGAGGGTGTTTGAGAACAGGGTGTTGAGGAGAATATTTGGACCGAAGAGAGATGAAGTGACAGGAGGTTGGAGAAACCTGAATAATGAGGAGCTTCATAACTTGTACTCTTCTTCAAATATAATTAGAATGAGCAAGTCAAGGAGGATGATGTGGGCAGGTCATGTAGCACGAATGGGAGAGATGAGGAATGCATATGGGTTACTGGTGGGAAAGCCAGAAGGAAAGAGACCACTGGGAACACCAAGGCGTAGGTGGGCAGACAACATTAAAATGGATCTTAGAGATATAAGATGGGATGAATTGGACTGGTCTGGCTCAGGACAGGGACCAGTGGAGGGCTCTTGTGAACATGGTAATGAACCTTTGGATTCCATGAAATGCTGGGAATTTCTTGAGTAGCTGCAGAATTGGCCACTCCTCAAGAAGGGATCAGCTCCATGAGTAAGCAAGTAAGTGGTCATCTCAATCAATTGGCAAACACAGCCTGAATTCATATTTCGTGAGTACAATTCTGTTACAAACTAATGCAAAATGGTTCGTGAGTTGTCAAAACACATGACACAGAAAATGCATGTTGTGGAGATTTCTTCATACACATGCAAAAATAAATACATATAAGGTATGCTGTACATTGTGGAATGAAAAAAAAAATCAGTATCTTACAATCAAGTAAGATTTTTCATAAGCAGATATAATTCTGCACACTACCCACCAAAGACCAGCCACAGGCTGGAAGAGTTTAGGTCCTTGTTTTCTCTTGAATTCATATAATGAATAAATCTAATTTTCTTCAGTTCTCTGTAAAATAAAAAAATAAAATGTTAGATCTCTCATAATTAAGAATCAGAAATAGAGAAGAATTCCATTCCTAAAAGAAATAAACCAACATAAAAAGGATTGGACAATAGAGATGCATGCATGATGTTCATCTGGGAACTTTAACCTTAAGAAAAAAAATGGTACATTTCAGTAACATTTCAATTTGATGCTGCAGGAATTACATAAGGAACAATGAAGTATGGAAGTCTAGTATAACCCACTTCCCAAATGCCAAAAAAACCCGCTACAATTTGTATTCTAGGAACTGTGTACTGGACACTGATGAGAATATACTCGCACTATCTCCATATTCTTATAGCTTTAGAAAATCTCAATAACTTTTATTCCAACAGTTAATTTACAATCCCAAATACCAAAATACAAGCCTGCTTAATTTAAAACATCTGAACAACTGAATATTACATGGCATACCTGCTTCCAAGCTGCATTATAAGATGCAAGTTCAGACATAAGGACAAGTAACAAAGGTAGACTGGAATAGACTGCAGGCTATTATTATGTGACTTTATGCCGCAACTTCATTTTGAAAGAAAAACTGTTATATTATCATGGGCCTTATTCTCAATTGTTTCAGAGCTATTGGTATTTGAAAAGTATTATATGTGTGCAGCACACAGTGATGTGTTTATGCTAACCAGTCAGACGTTTGCAAAACGAACTGCCATCCTCTTAGAGAACATTCCTCTGCAAATACAACTGCAGATGTGCTACCAGCATGACAAAGCACCCCTTCATTTTAGTAGGAACGTCACACAGTATCTGAATGACTAAATCCATAGTCCATGGAATGGCCATGGTCACTGTGTTCACTGGGTCTCAGCCCCTTACATTACCATGTTTGGAGTGACATGAAAACATGACATATGAATACAAGCTAGACACAAGAGATTAACTATTTCAGTATATTTTTCATGCTGTAAGACAAGATAATATGGCTGCAGTTCTTCATAAAATTACATGTTCCTTAGGGAAATGAACCTGGCCATTCAAGCAAGCTTATGGCAGACATTTTGAATGATTACATCAAGGTATATACACTGTGCAATATAATCATTTTATATCCTTCCCAGTAATTTTTTTTCAGTAACAAACACCTTCAAGTCAAGCTATTTTATTTCAAATATCCATAGCTCCAGAACCATGAAGAAAACAACCCATGCTGATAAAATATTTTTTCACTCAGAATGATCTCAAAGAATTTATGGCACAAATTCAGTGGCAAGAAAAAGTAAGAAATAAATGTTCTCCAAAAGGATGCCCAACATTTTCCTACAGAGAATGTCCTCTTATTTCAAAAGATTCATCAACTCCATCCAGTGTAACTGATAAAATGTTCTCTCTTTCTTTCTTTCCCTTTTTCTCTCTTTTTGTAAACCACATTTGTAAACAGACTAATTGTAATTCTAATTTACAAATATTTTAATGTATTCATGCACGTTGCTGTAGTTGTTAAAGGATCAGATTTTATATTCATGGCACTGTGATGATATTGCATGCATGTACTGATATTGACAAAACACACTGTAATAGTAGTTTCTGCCTGTATTGCTATATCCTTCTGAAGGTGGTCTCTTAAGACTGAAACATGTCAAGGATGAAAGATTAAAATGGAAAGAAAGAAAGAAAGAACGTTTTATCAGTCACACTGGACGGAGTGGATTAACCCTTTGTAATATTGCTACTGCGAGAGACCAAGATGAACCAAAGCAAATTTCTCTAATTTCCTGTATCAAAGTTCAATAATGTAGTAATGTGGTGAAGACTTTATGGCCACCTGTACAACTGCCACACTGCACTCTTGTATCATCATCTCCACTGGCCATTGCTTGACAATGTGATTTAGTGTATGTGACGGCCTCCAGGTGATGGTATGGCAGTATATACATGCATACATATGAAGGTTGGAACTTTAATAGTGGCAACACTGCTGTAGAGACGCCATGCGACGGGACCAAATAATGTCGCTTATACCACACGTTAGTTACATGCCTACCTTACCTCAGAGCAAATGGACTCTCCCTTCCCACATCATGTGCATGCGCAGTAACAAGTAGAACAGAGCCTCATGTTACCTGGCGGTCTAATGTAGTGTTGTCACGATGTTTTCAAAACAGGAACAACGGAGTTTGATAAAGACTGAATGTGCCAGAGGCCATACAGCACGACAGTGTCATCGGTGTCTTCAAGAGGCTTACAGGGAATCTGCATTGTCTTACAGAACAGTGGCAAGGTGGGTAAAAGCCTTCAATGAGGGACACCAAAATGTGGCAGACATGCAGTGACCAGGTCATCTAAGTGTCAGTGAAGAAGTGTATGCTTTTACCACGTTACTGGAGTGATTGATGCTATATGATTCATGAGCTGGCCCAAGAGACAGGATTAGCACATACGACTGTGCTTCACATTCTGAAGGAACGCCTGGGCATGAGAAAAATTGCATCACAATGAGTTCTGCATGATTTGATGGAAGTGCAGAAATGGCTATGATACGACGCTGCTCGTAACTACTTGGGGCGCTATGAGCTCGAAGGAGAGACTTTCTTACATTGTATCATTACGCTGGATGAGACATGGGTCAAATCGTATGAGCCACAAATGAATAGCCAATCGAACAAATGGCGTCATTATGGGTCACCACGAAAATCAAAAGTTTGTCAGAACCCCAGCAATGTGAAAGTTATGGTGATTCTCATGTACGACTGTGATGCTGTTATCCTAATGCATACCGTTCCCCGACAGCAGACCGTCAATGCGCAGTATTACTCTTCATTTTTGGAACACAACCTGCGATCAGCTTTGTGAAAGAAGCGGCGACACTTTCTGCAGAACCCACCCACCATTTTGCAGGACAATGCTTGGCCGCATGCAGCGCAAGCTGTGGCTGATTTTTTCAATCGATGGGGCTGGGAAGTGCTGTACCATCCACCATACTCCCCGGACTTAAACCCTTGTGACTTCGACTTGATTCCTATGATAAAGGAACCACTTTGTGGCATTCGCATCAGAACTGTTCCAGAGATTCTTCAGGCAGTAGACCGCTCCATTCGAACTATCAACACAGCAGGGGCTGCTAAAGGTATCCAAAGACTTCCACATCACTGGCAACGGGTTGTACACAATGCTGGTGATTACACTGAAGGGCAGTAAAACTTCGAAACATGCATCTATTTTGTATCAGTTGTAAATAAATAGTTGCCACTATTAAAGTTCCACCCCTCGTACATAAGGTGGGGGCCTAGCTGCTGGCCCTTGCACCACAACGATGAGTGATCTACTTTGCTGGCACAGCAGAAAGTAATAGAAAACATATCGGGAGTCACATCCTGTCATTTTTAGAACCTAAATAAAATGGTAAATTAGTGCAGTGCTGCTTGTGGTGAACTAATCTTTAGGTTGGTTTGGCAAGGCCTTATTATTGTTTTGTTATTTATGAAGTTTTTTTAGAGATGCATAAAGCAGTGTGACTTATCACTATGCACAATTACACACAGTGAGTATGAGTTTATTGATCTATTTCCATGGTTAATTTAACAGCTCAGACTACGCAGTATCAAATAGTATGAATAATGAATTGGACAGGATGAGAAAGGAAGTGATCATGTGCTAATATCATGTACTTTCCCAGCACATCCAAGAGAAACTGAGGAAAACCACAAACCTTAATAAGGATAGCCAGTCTCTGGGCTGAGATCTGAACCCAAGACCCCTCAAACAGAAAGGAGGAGTGCTTACCATTCTAATGAAAAGTTCAGTTAAGTCTATTAAAGATTTGTAATATAAGAAAGAAGTATTTTCATGATTTCAGTACAGTTAAATTAAAAACAAACAAGGGTTGACAACAGGTACTTTAGCTTTACTGTAGTTAAATAAAAACATTAAATATGTTAAAAATTTACTATTTAAATAAAGGACAATATTTTAAACACAACATCCGAAAGCAATGAATGAAATTCTTCTGAAGTTAACACTCAGAATCTTTATATGTCACCTACGTAAGGCAAAATGTACATAACGTCAATCAGCCAATCTGCGCAATTCCACTTACACCTTAAACAAATTTCAACATTCTGTGACCTAAGTCTATCACCACCAACCACTATTTCATTCGTTCCTGAAGTACAGAATCTGCTGCACCAAGCCTGATTACATGTGTTTTATTTCATTCATTTTCAGTCCTCAAAATGCTCATATCATAAGCTTTGAGAATTACTTATTTATAGTGTCAAATTCAAGCAAGTGAAGGTGAAAAGCACATTTCTCTTGCCGAAGTCAAGAAACTCAACACGCTGGCATACAGGTTTGGCATACAGGTTTAGACTCCAAAGGGTTCTGGGTTTGCACGTGAACAGTGCCAATATATATGAGAGTAAGTCAATAAGTAAGTTACAAATGGATATAGAACTTAAACAAATAGGAGTACTAATTTGAAAAATGCATTTATTTCTCAACATAATCTCCCTGTACATTGAGGCACTTGTCCCATCCTTTCACAAGCCCATGAAAACCAGCAGCATAAAATTCTTTGGGCTGCTGTCGGAACCAGGCAAGTTCACACGGCATGACCTACCTCATAATGCATGACAGGTTAGGTTTGCACAAAGTCTGTGCACGATGGGTGCGATGCTTGCAGACCCCATAACACAAAATGCAAAGAATGGGTCTGGCATTACAGCATCTCAATTGCTACCATGAAGAACACGATATGCTAGCCCAAAATGTCACAGGTGATGAGTCTTGGGTTATTCACCATTACCAGCCCGGGACAAACCGTGTGTCAATGCAGTGGAAACATCCTGTGTTGCCTTGCGGCTGGAATGCGGTGAGCAGTATGCCTTCGTAATCCCAGAAGACTGTGTGCATCACTTTCCTGGAGGATGGTGTCACCTTAAACTTTCTTTTGGCATGTGACGCAGGACGTTTCCACTGCACTGACGCACGCTTTGCCTCAGGCTGGTAATGGTGAACCCAACACTCATCACCTGTGACAATTCGGGCTAGCATATGGTGTCCTTCGTCGAGGTAGCAACAGTGATGCTGTAATGCCAGACCCATTCTTTGCATTTTGTGTTGCGGGGTCAGCATGCGCGGCGGCACCCATCGTGCACAGACTTTGTGAAAACCTAACCTGTCATGCATTATGAGGTAGGCCATGCCGTGTGAACAAGCCTGGTTCCGACAGCAGCCTAAAAATTTTATGCTTCTGGTTTTCAGGGGCTTGTGAAAGGATGGGACAAGTGCTTCAATGTACAGAGAGATTATGTTGAGAAATATAAGCATTTTTCAAATCAGTACTCTTATTTGTTTAAATTCTACATCCATTTGTAACTTACTTATTAAGTTACCTTCATAATGTTGTGTAATTATGTAGAAGTCAAATATTTTGCAGGAGCCTCTGCTTCCATCTTCAGGGTTGAAGAGTAAGCCTATTAAGAAACAAGCAATAGGAGGCAAGGTTCTACCTTCTGCCTGTCTCACTCTTCAACCCTGAAGATGGAGGTGATACAATCCTCCAAAATGTCACTGACTTTATACCAAATTTCACAGCAGTACAACCCAGTCAGAACTGAGAACCTCAAATGCATCACACAGAACTAGATGCAATCAAGAGAATTAGTAAAGCACATACACAATGCATACTGCATGTGTGATTAACCTCAATGCTACTTACTGAGTCGTCAGCCCATGCTATGAGTGCCCATCCAGCTGTGAATGGCAGAACCAGTCCCAACATTGTGTATTTACGTCCAATTTTGTCAATCAGGTACCCTACTGGAAGAACTGCAACAGCAGCTCCNTATATATATATATATATATATATATAACAAGACATTAATACAATGACAAGTGATGATGGGAAAGATGCAATTTAGATTCAAGCCTCCAATGCATTAAACATGCCTCAGTCAATGGGGGAAGTCCAACCTCACTACGGTATAATGAAAATCCCAAAAATGATAACCTCTTAAACACTGACAACAATAGCTGAAAAATAAAAACTGATTTCTTGGACTTATGGCAGTGAATGGAATATGTGTGTGTTGAACTTTGGAACACTTTGTGAAGTTTCAGCTTTCAATCAAATCGGCAGATGCACAAACTGGATTCATTTATCAGGTAGCAAAGTGGATCATGAAATATGGAAAGCTGTACCTCAGGGTTAAATAAGCATCATGTCATGAAGACATACTGAGAAAGAACAGAGGTATAGCTTCAGACATTCTGAATCTTGCATGTAGATGGAGGTGGAAGGGCGGCTTCACACGCCACTGTTTTGTCCTATGAGAAAGAACCACCAGTACCCATTGGATAGGAAGCTTGTTGGGCCCCAGAACTGGTATGGATGCTGTGGAGAAATATCTCTGCCCCTTCTGGGAACAGAATGCCAACTTCCCAGTCACCCAGCATGCACTCTAGCTGCTATGCCAACTGAGCTATTCCAGTTCACAATCTTGAACCTTTTAAAAATATCCAGCTGTTCTTAAATTTCCTAATGGATGGAAGAAATTCATATTCTAATTTAAAAATTATTTTCTGCAGTAACAATGTTACACATAAAAAGTAAAAAGATACTTTTAACAAAAAATTAAACTCCCGTGATTCTAGTCCACAAGTGAACTATACCAACCGAGCGAATGCCGCTTGTTGGCGAAGTTTAACTAGGTGCTAGATTTCAGTAATTCAAGTACCTTATTAAATCTCACTCTTGCATAATTTTGGATAATCACAAAACAAGAGAAAAGTGTTATTCTTTACTTAGATTCAAATACTTTCTTTTAAGAAATCACTAAAATCACTAACCTTCAGCACCAATTTCAATAAAACTGTGATCATTTTAAAGCTAACATTCACCGTATTATTTGGTAATGGTGGAAGAAAAGCACATCATTTCATTTCACTAGAGTTCTAACTTTCTTCAAAGAAACGATCAAAATTAAAATTTTAACAGACCTATTCCAATAATTCAAATTATGTTCTATAGGCACCGTTAAGACAATTTGATTTATGGCAAAACAAAACCAAATAGATTAGTTCACTGGACTCTGAGTAGTCTTGACTTTAAAGTCAATCAACAAGTAGTAGACAGACACTTCATACAGAATATGAATCAGGTGTTGCCATGCTTTGTTTGAACTTTAACATATACAGTAAAGGTAAAGTTGTCCCTTTGATTAACCAATTAAGCATTATGCCATGAAGACTTATGGGGGAGTAGATGTATAGATCCATGTATTCTTAACCTTAGCACTAGTTGGAAGTGAGTGGTCAGCTTCACCCCAGTACCTATTGGACAGGAGGCTGGGTGAGCCCCAGAACCAATCCTGACATGGAAAAGACTAAGATCTTGCCTCTACCGGGACTCAGACTCCGATTCCTCGACTGTCCAGCCTGCAGCTAGTCACTACTCTCGCTGTAATATTACTATCTATAGGAATTATGTTAACAAATATACTCAGTGTTAATGTTTTACAATTCGATCTTTATTCCTGCTACACATTTCGGTCATATAAGACCATCATCAGGGAGTTATATATAGGAATATGTACAGTTACTGAACCACCGATACGGATCCATATCAGTACAACGTGTCATATTATATACTAACATAAAATTTTATCTCAAGATGGTGTTAAAATTAAAGAACAAAATATAAAAGATAAATATAAAAGGTATACCATACATTTATCAAGATTTATAATGTGTTCCATATATTATGGAATATTAAAAATACTAAAAGTATTTTAAAAAATTTTAAAAATATATTAACGATAAAAAAATTTAGTATGGCAGGTTAAGGATGTGTACACCAACTTAAATACTAAGGTTCCACTGCTACAGCGTAGAAATTGGGCATGTATGTCGTTTGTGGGTCTCTGTTGTGGAAGCTTTCAACATGGTAAGCCCAGTTGTGAAGCCCAAAGACAAGTTTCTATCTGCAAGAAATGAGTATCTGTATGTTAATGTTTCTGGATGTGCTATATTAACGTGATTACATTAATAACATGTATCAATGGCATGTTTAATATTTACAATGTAAGGGTTGTGAATGTGTGGTATATTGGTATGCCATTTTCACGATATGTATCGTTATATCTGCAATCATGAAAAAATACAAGTTAATGTGTAAGTGTCAATGATTAAGAATATAGGGAGTTTTGGTGAATATTAATGATGATATTACTTACAATCATACAATATGGTGTATGCATTTCTTGTCTGGGTGTATACAGGGTGTCCCAGGAGGAATGGACCAAACTTCGGGAGGGTGTTCCTTATGTTAAAGTATGCCGATATAACCCAAAACACCTATGTCCAAAGTTGAACGGTTACGGAGATAATGGCCAGAGAAGTGTCAAACTTTGACCGGTGTTACACACTTGTTGATTACAAAATACATATTAAAACTGGCAGGAATATGTGGATTCTGTAATGTTAATAATGTACGTAACATCAAACTAACTTGTGAGTGACGGAAAGCCATAAAATTGAAGTACGAAATACTCGCTCGCCATGTCATAATTGTCCTTAGGTTTCCAAGCACTATACATGACACATGACTGGCGAGCGATGACGTAATATGGCTGCGCTATAACCCGACCACATAACTGTAAACGTACATTCACAGGAAATCTCTTTTGGAATTTCGTTTCCATTATCTCATGTGGATTATTATGGAACCACGTATGCACATTTCGTAAATTATTTACACCATCCAGGGTAAAAGACGCCTCATCACTGAATAAAATGACGCTTAACAGTTCGGGATGAACTTTTTATCCAGTGGCACAAATCCATACGCTGTGCATGGTCGCCTGGTTCCAGATGTTGTACCATTTGATCATGGTAAGAATAACTCTTCATGATGTAAAGTTCGCCACACCTGAATACGTGATACGCCGATGCGAGAGGCGATTCTACGAGTGACAGACGCGGACTTCACTGAACAATATCAAGAATGTGCTCTCGTGTGTCTATCATTCGTACATCCTGCCTTTCAGAGTGCACAGAATCACTTGCAAGAGAACCAG
Organism: Cryptotermes secundus; assembly: GCF_002891405.2. Lineage (NCBI taxonomy): Eukaryota > Metazoa > Arthropoda > Insecta > Blattodea > Kalotermitidae > Cryptotermes > Cryptotermes secundus. The sequence continues at coordinate 171,760 of NW_019745083.1, forward strand.
TATCACGCAATGTCTGGTGAATTCGCGTAAATACACTTCGAGATGGAATTCTTCGATCGGGAAAACGCCTTTGGTATTCTTCAACAGCAGCACGTGCATTGCAACCGCAAAATCCACACATAAAATGCATATCACAATATTCCACGTGTGAAAACACAAGAGGCATTTCAGCAACTCATCACACAACTAATTTACCACCCATTCACGACCCCGCCGCAACGCAATCTGTAGGCTCTGGTAGGTAGCGCATGAACTTACGGCTAGTGACTCACAGCACTCAAGGACAAACAGATAAGGGTCTCAGCTGACAGGTACGTATAGTGCGTGGACCTGCAAGAAGACCACACTTTTCTCGGGCCATTATCTCCATAACCGTTCAACTTTGGACATAGGTGTTTTGGGTTATATCGGCATACTTTAACATAAGGAACACCCTCCCGAAGTTTGGTCCATTCCTCCTGGGACACCCTGTATATGTTCAGTGTGTTTTATGTTAGTATATAATACGACACGTTGTACTGATATGGATCCATATTGGTTGTTCAATAACTGTACATATTCCTATATATAACTGCCTGATGATGGTCTTATACAACCAAAACATGTAGCAGGAATAAAGATCAAATTGTAAAACATTAACACTGATTATATTTGTTGTGTTGACGGTTAACATAATTCCTATATATCTGGAACAAACAACGGGATGAAACTGCTGAAGATAGTTCATGCAATACTACTGTTCTTTTTTTTTCTTTTATTTCAGTACATACATCCGAAGCATGTATGAACAGGGTAACCCCCCCTTTAATGTCAGCATGTCTTCTCTTTACAACTGGAAAAAATTAAAACATTTGCCTGTCTTTTCTTAATATGGATACAGACATAGTGTATTAACCAAAACATTCATACTAAAATGTATTGGATGCATGCATTTATCGATACTACCTGTTTACTTCAAAAGTATATTCCATGTGTATTGCATTTACCACTAAGGTCCATGAAACATAAAACACTGGATACACACCACTACTGAATAATACAACTGCTGCCATGTTTGGTGGAAAAGCGTCAATTAAAATATACTGCAATGTTACATAAAAGGAATAATATACAGCTCTGAACAATAAAAGTTACATATGAAGAACTGCGGATGGACATTCTCAATGACAGTAATGCCAGTACTCAGATATCTGAAACTGAGGGCTGAAGTAAATGTGAAAGAGAAATATCAATCTGTGAACAGTAATTCCAATAACTTATACAACACAGAAAGGCTCCACATAAGCACATAAATACTGAATGTATCTTTATATCAAAGCCTCACGAAAGAAAAGTCACGTGTGTTCAAGTTCTGCAGCATGACTGTTTTGGCGCCACTCATATTTTGAAAACAGAATCTATAAACTTCTTAAAAACTAGTGTAACAATCTACATCATCATCTGCTGATTATACACCCTCAAGAATGTTTTAGACACAGAATACTGACATCAGATGCTGCTCTAAGGGTATAGAAGTTGCACAGTGAGTTTAAACAGGATCTACCACATGCATCTAAGGCACCAACATGATAGTACAAGTATTAAAATCATATATATAGCACATTTTGTATTCTGAAGTATGGAATGGCATATATTCCAATCCCAGCATCAGAATTTCACATGAAAAAATTCAAATACTTTGATATCAATGACAGAAAAGTGGGTCTTAATGTCTAAATATGAAATGAGATAGACATGCAGCTGCTATTACAGTTCAAGAGATACTTGAATAACCAAAGAGACTGTCAAAATCTTGGCATAGAGTCAGAATAAACAAATGAAACAAGGAATTTACAATACTGGAAGCCCAATCACAATGGAAAGATACAGTTTGCATTTGACCTTACAATAGCACTGTGGCTACAGCAGAGTTACTAAAATTCTTGTATAGCCTGATCACCTGTGTTAATCTGTAAATCATATCAATGAGAAATGATTCAACAAGTCCTGATCTTTAAAATAGTAATTTCTCTAATGACCGAATGTCTTGCAAGAAAAACTCAAAATTCATATTACATAAAAAAATAAACGTGAAGCTATCCCTGTAACAGGCCATGAAGGCCCATAGGGTTGTGAGACGTCGAGGCTCCCACATTTTCTCTATACGATAGACTCACAGATGGTGGTGAGGTTGTCAGCCTCATGCATCGGCTGCCCTTTACCCCCCAAGGAAAATTCTTGATACTTGTTCCCGTTAGCCGCTGATTCGACCCGAGGGCTACAGTCGGGAATTAAACCCATGACCTTCCAGCTAGTAGCACAGTGCCTCAACCAACTACACTACCACATGCTCCCATTCAAATCACATATAAAATGGAAAAACTTTCTTCTCATATTCCACAATCTGTAATGAATGAGTAGACACCTGAGGAGACTTGCTCATGTTCACACACAAATCCTCTATAAAGAAGTAGTGACTGTTCAATTCAGTACATGGGTGAAGAAAGAAACTATTTATTGATACCAAATAGAACATTAAAATGTTTTTAATTACATAAAGTAAGATGACAGGCAATGTGGTAGAATTTTCAAATGCACAAATTAAAGAATGATACATATGCAATTCACCACAAAGATGTGCAGATGAGAGAAATCAACTCTTCTGACAATGCCATGCAGAGGTGAATAAACTAAAGGTTAGCAGTGCACACTCAGACTGCAACATAGTCTTCTCCCTTGTGGGTAACCACTAGATAAGTATGCAGAAATTTCAAATTTCTTCATTAATTCTATGCTGTACATGTACAAGAAACGATATTCGACTTCCTAAATTAGACATATTTCATGTAATGGGCTTTTGATTGAAAATCATGGGAAGCATCTTTAAACGAATTTGTACTTAAGTTTTGGCTACATGCATGAGATTCACCAAGATATCTTAGAAGGGACGGCAATTTTTCCTGGGGGGGGACTCACTTTCAAACTGTCTTTACAGATTGTGCTAGAATATTCAGGATATAAAACAATTTTTAAATACTTCTACTTTTATTATACACATTTAATATACTTCATTTCCTACCATTTAGATTTTTCCCCAAAAATCTGGTTGGGGGAGGGGCACGGAGGAGATACTTGGCTTGTGAAGTTCCATAACCTGAATGTCCGTAATGTAAGGAAAAACTGCATGATGTTTCTGATCAGTTTAATCAATGTTATATTTTAGCGTCCTGTTGCACTGATTTAAGTCCATGATTTATTTAAACCGTCTTGCAGTGCATACACTCATTTATCTCCTTATCTCCCTCGCACTACATGTTTCGGCATAACACACGCAGTCACAGGAGCAAGACATAACAAAAGCACAACACACACAAGACAGTGAAGGAGTGCTCCAACAGAGGAGAATGAGCGTGACTGGCGTAGTGAGGGGCGACATAGCGATGTGGTATCCTGAACAATTTTAATATTTTTAACGATTGACAATGTATATGATAGATACATATTTTGATTATTTTAATATGAGAACAAGGCATGCAATGAACTGGTTTGGCATGGATAAGTAAGCACCTGAAGATGGCATTGTTATGCCGAAACATGTAGTGCGAGGGAGATAAGGAGATAAATGAGTGTATGCACTGCAAGACGGTTTAAATAAATCATGGGCAGTTTAATCAAGTTAATTTTTGTGTCACATATAACTTTCTAACTGTTAACATAGTTATTCCTGTGCCTAATTAAGCACAATAAAATGAGGAAATATTGGGGGGTGGGGGCATAAGTATAACTCCACTATTCTTGCCCTTAGCAGTAGATGGAACTGAGAAGTCAGTTTCATGCCCTTGACACTTTACCCCTGGTGAAACAGCCCCCAGTCCCCACAGGATAGAAAGCTGGGTGGGCCTCAGAGTTGGTCTGGATTATATGGAGAAGAAAAAGATCTTCCCTTGCCAGGACCTGAACCCCAGCCATCCAGAACATTGCTACACTAACCGTGCTAGCCCAACTACTATTATTATTATAACCTCACAAAAAATGTCATTTGCTCAATTAAATGAAACACCACAGACAGGCATAAATGACCTCCATGTTATGGATTCATTTTCTGCATTTCACACAAAGAATGCATAAGAACCAGAAACAGATACTACAGCTTCCACTACACTATTCACAAATTCATAATAAATTACAATATGTAACATCCTTGCAACCACTACTGAAAACTGTAAGGTACAGTGAAGCATGCAGGTGGAATCTGTAAAACTGAGACACAAGTTTTCCAAGAGAGCCTGAACCACCCAGAAGAAAACCAATCATATCCCATCTTCATCGATCCCAGTGAAGCAGGAATTGGATCCCTCCTCCTTCAGCAAGATGAAGTGAGCAATCACCAAATACTACTGACAGCTGGTAGATCTTTGAAACCTGTAGACAAATGGTACAGTATAACCGAAACAAACAAGCTCAGTCTTATGAATCCTCTTCAGAGCCTTGTATGAATGTGTACAGGTTACAGAAAAACCCATAATATCAGGATCCTACTATCCTACGCACAGTGAACATGTTGATGTTGGTAAGAAACTGTTTTAAAATTAGTACACACATTTAACTCTGTGGTCTCTAGTCCTCAAGTGAACTATACCAACCGAGCACCTGCCGCTTGCTGGCGAAGTTAGTGCCAACTTTTGTGGATAGAGGGTGTAGAGCGTGGTCAGCACAATGGATCCCCAAGGCTGTTAATCTCGGTTTTCTAGACTGGAGCCACTATTTCCTTAAAATAGCTCCTCAATTATCCTCACGAGGCTGAGTGAACCCCGTTCCAGACCCACTACTTCTCAGAAAATCTGATAACGCCAGGAATCGAACCCAGGACCTCTGGATCTGTAGCCAGGAACTCTGACCACTAGACCACAGAGGCAGACACACATTTACTTCTTGCCCATTTCATTAAAAGCTAATTCTTACCACATCTCCATTACTTAGAAATAGTTCGTGATGCCTTCTGTCATTACACATAAATAAATGATATTTATTGTACACAGCACGCATCCTTTAGAAAGTAAAAAGGAATTGAATGTCATGCCTGCCCATCTTTCTGTCACGTAGCATCAGCACCTACACTGCTGGTCAGATTTCACTAAACTCTGACACTGGAGATTTTCATTAAAAGCTGGAAATTTCAATCTTCAACCACACTAATCTACAACAAAACCTATTTTACATAAGATCATCTTCATGTATATCATAAATCATTAATCACATTTTTGATAAAATTATATATGAGATGCCATTAGTCAGCAATTTTGATTTTTGACTAATTACACTGACTGCTGCAAAGCTGACTTTACATAATGTCTTAAATGAACTTTTCCAATATATTATGAAGCATTATCAACTATGTGCTACAACAACACTGAAATAAGAACTTGGTTTGTTGTACCTAATACATCTTGCATTTAATGGAAATAACATTTACAAACAGGCCACAAGTGAGCAAGCAATGCTGCTGGAAATTCTGTATTCTACATTACGGAGTATATTATTTCTAGTCCACTAGTATAGAACAAAACAAACTCCGTGGTTTTAGTCCACAACTGAACTATACTGACTGAGAGACCACCGCTTGTCGGTGAAGTTAGTGCCAACTTTAGCAGATAGAGGGTGTCGTGTGGTCAGCACAACAAATCCCCACTGCCATTAATTTCGGTTTTCCAAACCGAAGCTGCTACTTTTCCATTCAAGTAGTTCCTCAATTATCCTCACAAGACTGAATAGACCCTGTTCCAGACCCACTACTTCTCAGAAAATCTGGTAGTGCCGGGCGGACCTCTGGATCTGTAACCAGGAACTCTGACCACTAGACCACAAAGTCAGTCACTGGTATAGAATATTAAGCAAATTTGTTATGAATCAGAATAATTGATTTACTGTTAGATTTCATGTTTCCTTAGAATCTTACAAAATTCCTACATACCAAAATCATCCTTAAAAGAAGAACAGTAATCAATATTACAAAAAGTGAATAAAAGGAGTGAAAGAAAAGAAATTTCATATATTCTGAAGAAAAATATCAAAAGACAAACATGGACTATAGTAAATGTTTTAAGTGAATCCATGTTGCCTCTGCAGGTGTTGATAGTGTGACACACCCAATGCTAGAAATATACTGTTCAGGTGATATGTAACTTCAGCATGTTTGGTCTGCAAAGGCAGGAAACAGTATGAATTTAGTGAGGTGTCCCTGATAAAAGAGTTTATTCTCTCTGTTGTATTGAACCTACTTGCTGATCAGACTTACTTGGTACAGAATACTAATTCACTATGCAAAATGGAATTTGAAATCAGCCTCATTTCCTTCTTGCCTTCCACACACTTACAGCAACAAGTTCTAACTGCAATTGCAATACTAGTTTTGTCTACTGTGTGTCGGGCTTCCTAGTTTCAATATGAAAAACTCGCAATGTAAATGTAAAATTATCCCTGTGCATAAATAATTAAGAGCCACACCATGAAGACACACAAGGCGAGTACAAATATGACTCCACCATTCTTAATGTTGGCAATAGATGGAAATAAGTGGTCAGCCACATGCCCCTGTCACTATTCCCTGGAGAAACAGCACCAAGCACCCCCATACTGGAAGCTGGGTAAGTTCCAGAGCCAATCTGGACACTACAGAGAAGTGAAAAATCTCTTGCTCATGCTAAGAAGTGAACCCTTATTTCTGAGTCATCCAGCCTGTAGCCTGCTTCCTGTATCAAATGAACTATCCCACCTCCCTGTAAGAACTGACAGTAATATATTTTGAGCTTTTACTGTAACATATGCAAGTCTGATTGTATGCCTGCCATAAGGCACTTCTGTGTGCAAAGATAAGTGCTAAGTAACCACAACAAAGGAAAAATGGCTGAAAAAAGGACTAAAGCAACAAAGGATCAGTAGAGTTACATGGATGGAAGGAATGCTGTGTTTCATAATTCCAACCGGTCACTCAGACTGGATACACCTAAGCGGACAAGTGGCTCTCATTATGCACATGCACCATGTTTCTGAAATTCACCATTCACTCGCTCACTCTTGAGAAGCCGCCAATTGTGCAGCAACTCAAGAATTTCCCAGCATTTTTTGGAACCCGAAAGTTCATTGTCATGTTCACAAGAGCCCTCCACTGGCTCATATTCTGAGCCAGATCAATCCAATCCATCCCATCCCATCCTATATAGCTCTAAGATCCATTTTAATGCTGTTCACCCACCTACTTCTTGGTCTTCCCAGTGGTGTCTTTCCAGCAGGTTATTCAACTGATATCCTATATGCATTCCTCTTCTCCCCCAATTCGTGCTACATTCACTGCCAATCTCATCCTCCTTGACTTGATCATTCTAATTATACTTGGAGAAGAGTATAAGTTATGAAGCTCCTCATTATGCACTTTTCTCAAACCTCTTGTCACTTCATCCCTCTTCGGTCCAAATATTCTCCTCAACACCCTGTTCTCAAACACACTCTGTCTATGTTCCTCCCTTGATGTCAGAGACCAAGTTTCATGCCCATACAGAACCACAGTCAAAATTATAGTTCTGTATATTCTGATTTTTATGTTTTTAGACAGCAGACAAGAAGATAAAAGGTTCTAGAGTGAATGGTAGCAAGCATTACCTGAGGCCAATTTCCTTTTAATGTCATGGATCAGGTTTTGATTTGTTACAGTCGTTGCCAAATATCTGAACTGTGCCACATTTTGAAAACATATGTTACCTATCTTTATGTCATGATTTTGCCCTGTATTTTGGTGATGAGACAGCAACATATACTTAGTTTGAAAATCACCATATGTATTGAAAATATATAATACAAAAAATGCTAACCAAATACTGAGCATGGTGGAGGAGTAGAAAACAATAAGACTCAACCAAAATGGTGAGGCCAATCAGGAAAACTGTCCATACAACTCACTTGGCATGGATGGCAAACATATGTCATTGCTATGGATGGGAGAGTGATACTCATGACACTAAAATGAAATTGCAGATATTCAAAAATGTAAATAATAACAGAGGGTACAAAAACATCACCTATATAGTATATTTAGGACTTCTAAGAAGTATCTAACCTCAGAAACCTTCACATAAGTATAGATGAACATTAGTTCCATGTAAAAATACTGCTGCAGTTTACTGACTTGAGTAACAAAACATACCATGAGACATACACGGTGTGTCCAGGATCCATTAGGACTAATTTTTTAAATTTTGCCCTGCAATGCCATCTGTTGGTGAGTTGTGCCATTAAGATTCTTGTAGTTTCAGCTGTGGCTGTCTATAATTTCAAAGCGCAAGCATCGCTGCATCATGTGTTCTGACCTTGAATGTAACAGTATTGTTCTGACGCTCGTCGGAAAATGGCGGTTGAACAGAGAGCCAACATAAAATTTTGTTTGAAGTTAGGCAAAACAGCAGGAGAAGCATATGAAATGATGAAAAGTGTGTACGGTAGTGATTGCTTCAGTCGCTCGAATATTTTTCGATGGTATGCTGTATTTCATGACGGCAGGGTGGACACTGAAGATGCTCCACGTGCATCAAAGCCGAGAACAAATTGCACTGAAGAAAATGTGAAATAAGTGACCGAAATACTTGCATCAGACAGATGTGTTTCTGCAAGACTCACTGAGGAGCTTTTGGGAATACCAACAAGTATTGTGCATCAAATTTTAACTGAGGATTTGGGGAAACGGAAGGTCTGTGCGCAGTTTGTACCACATGCGCTGTCAGGAGATGAAAAACATGCCAGAGTGGAACACTGCAAAGACATGTTACGGTCGGCCCAAAGTGATACAAAATTTACAAAACTGATTGTTACTGGTGACGAGACATGGTGTTTTCAATATGAACCTCTCACAAAGTGGCAGAGTACAGCATGGCTGAGCTCAAAGAAGCTGAAACCAACAAAAGTGTGCATGCAAAAGAGTCGAGCAAAGACACTGCTAACCGTTTTCTTCGATTCCAAACAAATCATTCACAAGGAATTTCTGCCAGGTCAAATAGTGAATTCTGAATATTATCTCGGAGTCCTCAATCGTTTGTGAGCGATAATTCTTTGAATTCGACCTGAATATGAAGAGTGAAGTTCCTGGTCGCTCCCCCGTGACAATGCCCCTCCCCACAAATTGAAGATCGTGCAGAGCAATTTTTTTGGCCAGAAAAGGGATCACAGTCCTTGGTCATCCTCTGTATTCACCAGATTTGGCTCCAGCAATTTCTGGTTGTTCCCAAAAGTTAATTTGGCGATGAAAGGAGACCGTCATGACACCATCCAGGACATCCAAAGGGAATGTACTGCAGTTTTAAATGTGATTCCATAAATGGAGTACAGTGACAGTTTTCGAAAACTTTTCAATCAATTCCAGCTATGTATTGATTCAGAAGGAGACTATTTTGAATAAAAAGAGTGAAATTTTGAAAATAATTCACATCTTGTATTTTTAATGAACACAGTCCTAACAGAACCTGGACACACTGTGTATATACATTAAGGGACCCGTTACTTGGTAGTGACTGATTCTGAAGTTATTTATTCTGTTCCATGTGATGAATGCGTAATCCATGTTACAGTCATCAGGTTCCAATTACAGAGATAAAGTATATAATAAGTTACCACCACCTCCCCCCACCAAATTAAGTGCTTAACCACAAACAGAAGATAATTTAAAGCAGCATTAAAATAATTCCTTTCAACTCACACTCCCTATTCTGCTGATGAATTCATATTACTAAAAATTCACAGAATGTAAAGAATAATTTAATTGTAAATTCTTATGCATTATCTACAAGGCATTTACTGTAACATGCCTTGCCTAAGTGTTTTGCAAGTTCTTGCAGATGTGTATGTACATGGACAATGTGTGTACAGACAATTACCTATGTAGGTGCAGAACTCCTCAAAAGAGCATTAAGGTTCGCTCTAGTGTATCTTCTTCTTACGACTATATGGAGTTATGCCTATTACACTTCAGGTCCTTCTGAAATGTGCTGTACTGTGCACCAACTTCTTTCACATCCTGGACAAAAGGATCCTTGGACTGTTTGTTTTTATGAACATTCATCTAGTCATCCAACTAACCAGCCAGCCAGCCAGCCATCCATTCATTCATTCATTCATTCATTCATCCATCCTTCTAAATAAGAGATACAACTGTCAACCCAAACTGCCCATAAATAAGTACCAAATCCAATGCATAAGTGCCATATAAAATGACAATCAACACAAATACAAGCACCTATGATCCATCAACAATTCACATCAGTATATTTGTTTAAATACACTTTCAACTGCTCTGATTATACAGTATCAAATATTAAGATTCATGAATCCTCACAACACAGAAAGAAATGGTCTAGTCTGTGTTATGAAATTATCCCAAAATTTACCTGGAGGAACTGAGGAAAACCATAACTACTCTGTCAGCAGAGATGCTGGTCTCCAGACAGAAATCTGAACTCATGACGTCCCGGATATGAAGCAGGAATGCAAACCACTCAATAGTGAAGTGTTTCACAACACCAGAAAGGCTATAGTAAAGTATATGGTTCAAGATTATGGCAAAATCATGCAGTACTGCTACATCAACACTGGAATACAGACTGTTTCAGTTTCTGTGCTGTGTATGCATAACAATTTTCACCACATGGATCTTGTTTCTAGTTGTAACATAGAATTCAGTCTATTTTCACAGAAAGCTGGGAATGAGGCAGAGTAGACACAGGGCTGCAAGGTAAGGTGAGTGAAATACCATGGCCTTGAAGCATATAATTTTATGAGTGGTTATTTTAGTGAACTGTTCCCACCTTCAAAATAACATATGCAATCAGAAATAACAAAACAACAGTGAAAAGAAGTACAATTGTAACCTCAATTTGAAAATATAGCTGTTCACCACTTTCTCTGTTAGAATGGAGGAAGTAATTCATTTCCACGGTATAATTTCTACAAGTCAATCACCAGTTATTTACAAGTTTGTTTGCCGACAATCCAGCATACTGTTCACATTGTGGTCTTCTAAGTTGTGAAACCATGCAGTATTGTGGACAGTTACCTATGTTTCAGAGGAACATGTTGCGTCCATCTTCAGTGTTGAAGCGTGTAGTTTTGGCAGTCACCTTGGCTATGCAAGCATTTTACAAGCTAATCATAAAACCCAAGGATAGTGGGTAAGGGAAACCAATTTCAGATAATGAGAAAAAATTGCAGTAAATGGCCCTTATCAGAGGCAAACTAGTTTCTCTTCGCAGGTAGATACTATATTGATAAAGGTCAGCCCTTTCCAGGAGTTTAATCCCCACTTCTCCGACTGGCTGGGATCGGGCTCCTTTCTTTACACCCTCTCCATGATTACATGGTCAACTTCCTTGTAACCTGCCTACATTCCTGAACCTAAACACTTCACCGGAAACAGATGCATGTTCCTCCGAAACATTAGTATCCGTCTACAAGACCAGATGGTGTCGCAATGCAGAAGACAATTATCTGAAAAATTATAGCCGTAAAAACCACAAAAATTATATCAACAGGTTGTTCAGTTCAGTAGTTGAAAAAATTATTTCCTGCCTTTCAGCAAAAGTAGATCTAAGTTTGGTGTGCTCGCTGATGCATAATGAAATCCTAATGTGCACTTTAGTCTTTCAATACAAATGTTAAAAGCAGCTAATCAATTCCGGTACAGGTTAAAATCGAACAACCATCTAAAATTATGGTATACAAAGCATGAAGTAACCTGCCTACATAAACAATGAGAAAGTATATAACAAGAGCTTTTAGTGGAGTTAAGCTTACCTAAAATATTCTTCGACAATTAAAAAAATTCTCGCTAATATACAAAAAGTAATCGTCTTTCTTCCAAAATTCACAACAAGTATACAAAATGCGCTAATTTCACCAACCCTCCTTTCCATGCAGTGCTCTTCCAATGCTGCCAACCTATATTATGTACAAGCGTAGCAATGAAACTTCCAGACGTAAACAAATATTTTTTGTGGGAAAAAATAATATAAGCAACAGTTACTACAGTTTAATGTGCCTGATTACATCTTTCATAAATGCATTTTCAATATTATCAAACTAAAGAATCAGTATCCGCATCTAACCTGAATGCGTACCTTGAATACCATCCAAACAAATTTCAATTCCAATTCACTGTTGGCTGTAATGAATATAAGGCGTGGCATAAGTAGAATAATGTTTCTTGAGCCACGGAAAATGGTTATAATTAATACATTTAATTCCATGACATAATTTCATGTAATAAATTTAATTTATTTTCAGTTTCTAATTCGTAATATAAGGATATATAAAATTTACAATTAGTTTTCTCATTTGATTGGCAGTTGTACAAAACAACATGGCACCTTTTAGTTTGTGAAAACTGCTTGACATGGGCAAAGAATATATTTCGAAGCCTAAGTGGAGCTCTACGCTGGGTAAAATATTGAAATTGTTTAGAGCACGGCTGTGATTTTTGTTGGAATGTCATTATGTACAGGAAGTGACTCTCATTTTTATACATTGCCAGCGCTAACAATTCTTGAGTGCATCAAGACCAATTTATTAAACTAATGAAGTGTAATAATTCATTCTTACACATTATGCTTTTGCTAGACAAAAAAAAAAAAGTTTTTGAGATATTGAATTCAGTAACATTTGTAGGATTGGTGTTAAGTAATACAGTAAAGATATTCGAATCTGTTTCTTGTCATCACATCCATATAAACTGTTATTTCATAGATAACTGATATTTTTATGCACTTACAAACTTATGTATGCACATTTCGGTTTCAGATAATAATGATAGACTAATAGAGTCATAGAATGACAGCAGTTATGGCGAATGGAAATTGGGATCCCGGTTGGTACAGAATTTATTACTTAGATGTTAATTTTTCTTTAAAGGTATAGCATAGTTTTTAGAATATGTATATGTGCTTGGAACATTTTCACTGGCACTATATTTATATGGCAAAATATTAAAAATGAAATAATAATGAATTCCCATCAGTCTGTTTTTAAGAGCATACTTTGCAAATAAGAATAATGTAATAGGTCTGAGCTAAAATGACCTTAAGTTTCATAAATCATATGTCTTTAAATATTTATAGATTGAAGTGCACTTTAGCATCGTTATACCAATGTGAGCTTTGCTTTTTGCCGTCCCACACTAAAGATCCAAAAGATGTGATAGCTAAAAAGTTGCATCTGATTGTGTATTGATGTCATCAATTTTTTCTTCAATCATTACATATCTTTGTTGAGATTTCTTTTTATCCAGCATCGATTGTATAGAGCAGGCATGTCCAAATCGTCAATCGCAGGACGATTTTTGGTCGATCTCATAGGCCTATATGGAAATTATACATGAAAAGCATGTAGTTCACTTGTAATATAGTATGATTATAGTCAGATTTTGTAAGGAAAATACGTATTAGTCATTCCTATTTTTCCGTTCTTAATGAACAAGGTAAGTCCATACTTTAAATGTATGTTGCTTTTACAACAAGAATCATGTGTCATGTTATTTTTACCAATATTTTTCTTAAAACGAGGTACAATGATAGGAGGGGCTGGTAGATCACTGACAGTTTTGACACTAGAAAGTCGATCACAACCTGTTTGAAGTTGGGCATGCCTGCTATAGAGCATAATTTTGTTACAGTATTGTGAACCATTGTTTTACACAACACTGTGCTATCAAGTAGACCACCTCTGTGGTCTAGTGGTCAGAGTTCCTGCCTACAGATCCAGAGGTCTGGGTTCAATTCCCGGCGCTACCAGATTTTCTGAGAAGTAGTGGGTCTGGAATGGGGTCTGTTCAGCCTTGTGATGATAATTGAGGATCTGTTTCAAGGAAATAGCGGCTCCGGTCTAGAAAACCGAAATTAATGGCCATGGGGATTTGTTGCACTGACCACATGACACCCTCTCTCCACTAAAGTTGGCACTAACTTTGCCGACAAGCGGCCATCGCTTGGTCAGTATAGTTTGCTTGTGGACTAAAACCATGGAGGTTGTTTGTTTCTGTGCTATCAGGATGTTTTCTATTAAACTTTCTATGTCATCTCCTTGAAGACCACTGTGCTAATTCATCATGTAGGAATAATTTAAGGTTTACAGTATATGTTATTTTTGAACTCGTTATTTCACAACACAGTAAAATTGTTTGTACATAACTTAAAGCAACTAAATGCTGAACTGGTAATTGTATTGAGACAATCTAGGAAGCATTGTGTGACTAAGTGATGGTTCAGTAACCACCTGTGACAGGTGTGGGCTAACAGATTTCTAGCCAGCATGTCAAAAGATAAAGTGGATTCCCTGTACTTTGCTGTTATCCAAAAACCACACGGCTTTATGTGGTTTCTTGTCAGTAACACATGAGTACAAAACGTAATAACTGCAAGAGGTTAACAATTGGTGTGTCCTTTTTAGAGAAAGTGTGGTGTAACACATTTCGCCAGATCCTTCAGTCCTTTCATGCTATTCAAGGGCCATGGTATTTCTGTAAAGTGATTGGCTGTAAGCTGGACAATTGGGGGTCATGTTCCTTTAAGGATGTTATTATTTCCAAAGGGCACCATGCTGCTTAGTCTAACAAGTACTCTGGCCTGTCTGTTGTAGGTAAGGCAAGGTGCATAACTAACCACACACTTCCATAAATTTCCAAGATTTAGAATATATAATATTTCCTCTATGGCCTTTATACACCATCATGACCTGCCAGACATGGGAGTAGCGTTGTCAGTACCTTTAACTCACTCAAGGAGAAGACCAACATCTGTGATATTTGGTACCAGATTATTTAAGTATCATAAATTACACACTCCTCAAATTACTGTAATAAGTAACTAAAGACTAATTTAACATTTCCATATATGTTACATTACATTTTTCAATAAAATGACTTCATACTCCTACACCAGAATGTTATGGTAGGGTTTGCATACATACCATAGTGTGTATTGATTTTTTTCAGCTCTCTCCCGGCTTTTAGCATCACTGGAAGAAGCCAGACAAGTTCTTCCAAGCTCAGAAGAAGAATTTGGGTTTCTCAGTGACTTGCTACAATCAAAAGAACTGCATGCCTTAGTAAAGGTTCACAATAAGATAATCAGCAATGGGAAAGACGAGAAGTTCCATCCTACGCTTTCAAATTCAATGCAAATTGCATTGGAGGTTCTGGATGTGGTTGGGCCGAGAGCTGCTTTAAGAGAAGAATGCAAAGAAATTTTTATGCTGCTCCAAAAACCTCACATTCAGGTGAAGTATTGCGCTGAAGTTGAGCTCAGTTTAAAATTAGGTCAAGAAACTTTTTAGCATTACGTGTTTTTGAACATAAATATGTATAGTAATGTTGTCCCTGTGCTTAACTTATGCCATGAAGACATGGGGAGTGGATACACATATTCTTGACCTCAGCACTAGTTTGCGGTAAGTTGTCAGATTCACACCCTGACTGCTTTACTCCTGGTGAATGATTGCTGATGGTACCCAATGAATAGGAGATAGGGTTTGCTGCAGAACCTGTCTGGCTAACATGGAGGGGAGAAAAATCTCCCTGGCCTCGAGCTCCAGCCCCTTGGCCATCCAGCTCATAGCCAGTCATTATACTGACTGCACTATCCCAGCTCCCTTAAACTTAAATATCCAGGATGTAATCTCTGTGTAGAGTGGTGTAAAAGTAGATATAATTTTTTACCTTGTTAGGCATGCTTCACAAAGTGAAGAACAATGCCTTATCTTGTGGTTTGTGTCTCTGTCCTCATGTCTGTGATCTAGGGTCAGTGTCTAAATCATTGGACAGATTTATTTCAAGTTGATCATAGGAGACTTGCTTATAGCCATTACTTTTCACATTTGCTTTAGAACGAATGTTATTTCAGTTAGTGAGATATCTTGCTAGAGAATCAGTTGTCCTTCAGAATGGCAATGCACTGTAGACTTCTCAGGGTGCCAGGCTGAATCATGGGCTTAGCATTCTAGTCTTGCAAAAGCTACATTTACCCTACATGTACAGTAAAACCTGCCTTAAACGGACCCTTTATTAAACGGAAATCTGTCTTAAATGGAAATATTTTCAGGTCCCTTGACTTTGGGGCTGAAAAAGGTGTTAAATAACCTGGATTAAATGGAAACTGTCTAACGCGGACAATGGAAATCAAAATAAGCCTTTATATGGAAAATTTCCAGTCTTCCGGAATGCATCATTTAGAATAATTTTAGGCATCCTATACATTCTACAGAATTTTGTTTTCCCTAACTCTTTAAAATAAGCTTCTAACGGTACTGCACTACCTGCACTGAGATTCAGCAGAATTGTTTTCCCCTTCTGGAAATTGTATTCAGTAAGGACTCTAGGCCTACAGTTTTACTTTAGCAGTTGTCATCATGGCTACAAAGACAGGAGTTGTGCTTGATCTTAACACAAGATTAGAAGTGATTCATGCGAGTGAGCGTAATAAATTGTCTGTTAAGCAGATCATGAAGATGTTTAACGTCAGTAAAACTCAAGTGTATGAGATTCTAAAGAAGAAAACGGAAATTTTGAAGCAGTGGGAAACTTGTGCTAATGGAAAAATAAAAAGAGAACTTAAGAAAACTGCAAACAAAGACATTAATGAAATAGTGTGGGAGTTGTTTGTCAATGTGAGGGTGAAAAATCACCGGTTGTTGGGTCCTGTGGTACAGGAATATGCTAAAGATGTTGCTGAAAAACTGGGGAAGACTGAATTCAAAGCATCTAACAGATGGTTGGAGAGTTTTCGCAAAAGACATCGGATAGTTTTTAATGAACTTTGTGGTGAATCAAGTGATGTAAATAGTGTGACCATTGAGGAATGGGAAGCAAAATTGCCATCCATAATTGAGGGATATGAACCTGAAAACATAGCGAACGGTGATGAGACTGCACTGTTCTTCCGCGCGCTTCCGAATAAATCGCTATGTCTGAAAGGTGAAAAATGTTTGGGAGGAAAACTGTGCAAAGAAAGATTGACTGTTTTTCTATGTGGTTTTATGTCAGGTAAAATGGAGAAAACCTTAGTGATTGACAAGGCAGCAAAGCCACAATGCTTCCGAAACATGGACATACAGAAACTCCCCGTTGAGTGAATATCCAAAAAAAAAAGGCATGGATGATGTCACAGATCATGGAGGAATGGTTAATGGTCTTCAATGATAGAATGAAAATGCAAAACCGGTATGTTTTGTTGTTCTTGGATAACGCAACATGCCACCCCCATATCGAACTTTCCAAGGTGCAACTTGCTTGGTTCCCTCCAAACACCACTAGTGTTTCTCAACCAGTGGATCAGGGCATCATTCGGAATGTTAAGGTCCACTATCATAAATTATTAATGCAATCTTTGCTCGTCAATATAGATTCTACATCATCCGCCTCTGAACTTGCAAGAACTGTCTCGGTTCTAGATGCGGTTATTTGGATAAGTCAAGCAGTAAAGGAGTTCTTACCAGAAACTGTGACAAAGTGTTTCGAAAAAGCAGGATTTTCTATGGTAGAAGTTACTCCTAGTGTAACACACAATGGACCAATAACTGGTCTAAGTGCATGGAGAAACCCACCCCCTCCCATAATACACAATAATACTCCTAGTGCAGAAAATGAGAATGACCAGAAGGACTTGCAACATTGCATGAATGAAGCTGCTTTCAGTAACTGCAATGCTGAGGACTACATCAACATAGACAAAGATGTGCAAACAGAACCAGACACAACAGATATCGATGTATTAGTTGAGAATTTTAGAGAAAATCGAAAAAAGGAAGAGAGGAGGAGGAGGAGGAAGAGGAAGAAGATGCAAATGACATTGTGATAGAAGAAGAAAAGTGTAGAGTGAAGACTTATCAGGATGCTGCCAACAGTTTAAAGGTACTTCAGGAGTTTGCCGTGCAACAGAACACTTCAGACATGCTTACTCTAATTTCTCAAGCTAAAGTTTTGTGGAAAGTTAGGCAGCCAAGCGAGTAAACTGCATGCAAAAAACTCTGCCGGAGTTCTGGTAAAATTATAAAAAGTGAGTACTGCAGTTTTTTCCTGTTCAGTGTAATGTTTGCATGTGTTCAATGATTATAGTATGAATAAATTAATGAGCATGTTTTGTTTTGTCTCAAATACGTTTTGTTCTGGTTTAGTTATTATAGTATACCTTGATTAAACGGAAACCTGGTTTCAGCGGAAATTTTTTCTGGTCCCTTGAGATTCCGTTTAAGACAGGTTTTACTGTAATGAGTTTCCTGTAAAGATAAAATTTTTCCTATGCTTAATTTAGCACCTCACCAGGAAGACTTGAGTGAGTACATACTAATTGTGGCACCAAATGGAAATTAGTGGTCAGCTTGATGCTCTTGGGAAAGTGCCCCCAGTAGTCACTGGATAGGAAGCTGGATGAGTCCCAGACCAGTTTGGGCACAGTGGTAAAGAGAATTCCTGCCCCTTCCAGGAATTGGACCCCATGATCGTCCAGCCTGTAGCCTAGTGATTTTACAGACTGAGTGAGAAGGAAGATTTTGGAGAGGATCAAAGGGGCTTGTCCATGTCCATTGTGTTATTTACTGAAAATATGGAATGGAGCTTGTTTATAAACATTATGTACATTTTTTATTACTTAAGCACTTATTTCCACACTTCTTTCATTGTATATTTTCATACTCTGAGATAATAATTGTATTGTTTGTCTTTCAAAGCTACAGTTTCTCTGAATCCTTTGTTATGCTATATTTTACTTCTAAACTCATAACTTCATAAAATTAAGGAAAATAATTTCCATTTGTGTGTTATGTTCATTGTTTGCTTGATGTGAGTAACCATGAGGAACTTGTTTTGTTTTTTTTTTGCGTGGATTCATAATTAAAGTAACATTATGCTTTTTTAATGCTTCATACTGAGAGAAGTGAAAGTTCAGTTTGAATTTAGCTTCTTCAAAATTAGAATATAAGATTTTTTGTGTTCTTGTATGTGCAGGGTTTGCTTTGTGCACATGATGCAGTTGCACAGAAGGACTATTTTCCTCGATTGCCTGAAATACCTCTTGAAGTGGATGAGGATGAAGAGACAATTAAAATTGTGCAGCTAGTGAAGAGCAATGAACCACTGGTATGTTATTTTTATTGTACTCATCATTCTGTGTTTTGTACATTTGAGAATATGAGGAATCTTTTAAAAAAATTTTGGAGGAATTCAGTTTTGAGAGTTAACCTACTTTAAGATTTGTTAGATAGAATTGAGTGGTTACAATGTCATTTAATATACAGAATGATATTTAATATGTTTATTTCCTTTACAGTTTGTTTGTGAACAGTTGTAATATTTTAATAGAAATTCTTGGGTTCCCTCCCCTCTCCAGTGAGGTACTTCCCATGTCTCTCTGTTCGTTATGCTGACTTAACAACTGTGTACAATTTTACAATAGTGGAAACTACTGTCCTTATAACTATTTAAGAATACTGTACTGTTGTATATATTGTATTTCTTATAGTGTGATACTTTAATTATCAGTGTGTTTATAGTTTGTCAAAGGTGTTTCATTATATATTTCATGTTGCTTTAAAAGCTTTTATAAATCTCTACATCTATTCTTTTTATAACTTGCTTGCACAGAGTGGTGCCCAAACTGTTGAGCCCATTGTGGTAAGTTTCTCTGTCCTGCAGTGGGAGATTTCACAGTTCTGAATTTTCCGTATTTGTGCCATTGTCTCTTTCATTGTTCCATGCATTTGGCTGCACTGTTGACTTGTAGTTTATTCATTCCCCTTCGCTCTCCTAAAATACTAAAGAATTCTGCCCTGGCAGTCTTCTGAAGTGATACTTTTTTGAATACGTAGTAGAAGCTGTTCCTTGTTTTATTTTTCCCTGCAGAGAGCTGTACTTAATACCATGATAAATTTTTATGTAATTCTGTTGGAATATACAGTTACATAAATGAAAGAAAAACCTAAATGATCAAAGACAAATTTCTGCCCTCTATCCTGTTTACTTCAACACTCATGACCCCAACATCCACTTCCACAAAAGTATATTAAAGTTCAGAGATACGCATTGTTTTATTTAATTCACTTTTGTCTTATCACATTTTTAATTCTTCATGTATGTGTGCTATATATGTGTTGTCACATTTGGTCTAGTGTACATTGACTTTCTGATGGACAGCTTTTAAAGTTTCAGTTGATTTGCCTTCCTGAATAGTACGGAATGTATATTGGAAATGTGGTGCTTGCATTAACATAGAAGTACAGTAGTTTACTCCATGATCACAGAGGAAACAGCATGGGGATTTTCCCTGACTGAAGTGGACTCTTTCTACTTAAACGGAACCTTATGACTGATTACTGTAAGTGTCAGCACACACTTACTACTAGGCTTGGGCCATTCCTGCCTTCAAGCATGCCTTGCAACATGTAAATAAATTTTGTGACATGTTGTGAAGTTCTGAGGTGAATAATTTGGCACACATTTAAAGCATAACACACTGCTGCTTTTACACTGCGTAAATTGAAAGTTCACTTATAAAAACCCACAAGAATGAATTCTCCAAAGTAATTTGTATGAAAGCTTGTCAGAGAGTGATGGATTATGGGTTCAGTTTGTGACAAAAGGAAGCAATCCAACAGTCATATGCTAACTGAAAGAAAAGTCTAAGTTATTCACATGTGATTAGAGATCAATGCCCACTAACTGTTAAAACACTTGGTGTAAAACCTGGATTTCTGCTGAGATCTGTAGACATCTTCTATATCCTAGGTGATGATCACTGTTATGGATTACTCAAAGAAAAATAAAATGAATGAATGAATGAATGAATCTGCGCTCGTGGTCACAAGATGAATTAAATTTTTCCCACATATAATAAGATGTGCATGTGTTTGAGCAGTCAGATTATGTGACAAGTATTCACTTTTGCGAATTGTTGATGCAAAATGTGCCATTACACGATGTACTATAGAAGTAGGAGTGGTGTGCTGCAAGTTCATGGCATGTTATTCACATCAAGACTCTGAAGAATGTGTCATAAAACTTGTTTACATGTTGCAAGGCAGGCTTAATGTCAGAAGGGACTCAGTTCTTTTAAATACAGTAAGTTTGTATCACCATTTTACCAATAATCAGTAATGACATTTTGTTTAAGTACTGAGAGAGCCAGTGGCCAGTGCAGGGGAAACAGCTCCACTGTTCCCTCTATAGTACATGCAGGAAACTATCTTTGTGATGTCATAATCAGCACATATATGGCACATGCAACTGTAATTGTACAGCATTCAATTAATAGTTTAAGGGATGAGGGCAGAACATGGGCTTGAAGTGGTTGGTTTGTCTTCTTAACATTATTGGTGAGAACTGCAGTGGATAAATGATCTTTAAAATTCTGTCTGTTTTTATTATTCAGAGGATTTTTTAAATACAGTTGAAATATACCTCAGTTGGAAAAATGAACTCTAAAGAGTCGTATCCTGCTGTTCATTCTTGCCACTAGGTGGAGCTACATTGATGAATATTGCAAAATGGCACCCAGACCAGAAAAGACACGTCATGTGTTGGCTTTTCATGAAATGAAATCTGTTGTAACAGTGCAGCAGCAGATTCGCTATATGTATGGAGGGGTTCCATTAAGTAAACTATCAATTCTTGGTTTGTACAAACGTTTTATGAGTGATGGTTGTGTCTGTAAAGGAGAAAGTATTGGCACACCATCTGTGAATGAAGAACACATTGAAAACATTAAGCAGTCATTTTTGTGCAGTCCCCAGAAATTGAAAATTTGTTCAGCACAGTGTTGCTGACAGCACTAGATGAACTCAAGAGGTAGATCGCAGATGCCTGTACAAGGGTGACCACAGTATTCTCCAAAAAGTGTGGCAGGAAGTTAAATATCAATTTCATATTGCTCAAGTCACTTCGGGTTCTCATGTTGAACTTTGTTAGTTTTTATAACACCTTTTTCAGTTCATGTTTCAGGTGGTTTATAGTTCTTAACTCTGCCTTAAAAATTGCTCTGGGTGATAAAAGATTGAAATCATAAAGGTCATTTATGGACAGTCTGTATAAACTTTTATTGAAACTTAGTATTGGTGTTGGATATCCGTATTCCTGAAGAATGTCATCTTCTCAGATGTGACGCCATGTAGATCTTGTGTGAACTGACATTCCTCCGAAATCTTCACAGAAGATCTACACAGTGCCACATCCCAGAAAACGGCATTCTTCATGGTCACTGCCGTGAAAACCAAAAATCTGACATCCTTATTCCTGTTCTATTCCTTGTAATATTAGGTTATGATTATCCTGACACAAGTCATAGTTTTACTTGAGAGCATGAGTAGAATGTTTGTTTATTAGCGTGG
Source organism: Cryptotermes secundus (assembly GCF_002891405.2). Classification (NCBI taxonomy): domain Eukaryota; kingdom Metazoa; phylum Arthropoda; class Insecta; order Blattodea; family Kalotermitidae; genus Cryptotermes; species Cryptotermes secundus. Next base: position 194,137 of record NW_019745083.1, read on the forward strand.
TTCACATTGTTATAGTGTGCTTATTTTTACATTTTTATGCATGTTGTATTAAACGTTCAGCTTTGGTAAACTCTGGTTGTGCTCAATAAAACTTCATTAATAAAACCTAAATCAATTCCCTGCTATGAATTTTAAATGTTCATGATGGTCGACCAATGCCACTTGTTAGGTGCCATCTAATGCCAGATAAATTTAGCCTATATGACCACAACATTTTTCTTCAAGATCAAATTCCACATTATCCCATTTATGCACTAGTATATCCCTGCCTCCTTTAGATCCCCTTATTGGCTGCGTGTTGCGTTCCTGTGACAGTACACACATGGGTCCTGTAGGCATAGCGTCTCACACTATAGAGCATAAATAACATTGACCCCAAGTTTAAATATGGCCGCCATCACATCTCATTTCTCTGTATTGCTTTTTTTGTTACAAATAATTTTACATAATCCTTCATTGTGGGAACTAATCTTTGATACAGTGTTCACAGTTTTATTAAGCATTTCAACATATGTTTGAAGTTGTTGTCTTGAAATGTGTTTCTTTGTCAGGGTGCAACAATAAAAACAGATGAGGAGACGGGAAAAATTGTAATTGCTCGTATTATGCATGGAGGGGCTGCAGATCGATCAGGTCTCATCCATGTAGGGGATGAGGTGTGTGAAGTTAATGGCATCAATGTTGAAGGGAAAACGCCTAATGACGTCCTCAAAATACTGGTTAGTAATATAATATTAAACATGTAGTTTTTTCTTTAATATAATATTGGCTGGTTCTTCCCTAAACTGAAGTTTGAATTTAAGTTTATTTGTATTTACTCAGAAAAGTGACACTTCATTTTAATTCTTATTGCCTGACTGACAGCTTTTTAATTTCTGTTTTAAAACACATGTATGTATTCATGTCTTAATTGTACTGAAGTGTTCTTTGTTTTGATAATCATTTTTATAACTGGTATTTTATTTTCTACGCATACATATGTAGCCAGTAATGAATTTTTAATGTATTTTATCATTCTTGTTCATATCATTCAAATGCCAAAGTTGAATCATCTCATGCTGAGCACATCAATTCACAATTTTGCTACAATTTTTGCAAGGATTTAGTGGGTACCTTTATACTCTGTGTCCCCCCCCCCCATCTTCTCTGAGTTTACTTGTAGACCAACCTCCTTAGAAGCATCTGATAGGGTTTCTGTAATCTTCTGTATTTGTTGTTGCCCATCTGTATGAAATGAAGTTTATAAGCATGAACACTTACATGTACAGAAATTGGGCTGTGATATAGAGGATGGGGTCCATAATATCTGTAAAATATTTATCCTAGGATTCAGCTGAGTATGTGAAGAAATATTGTACATAAAGAAGACTAGCAAAGTTAACAGATGGTGAAGTTCCTGAAGACAGAAATATAAAATATATTATGCAAGAAGATGTTGAAGTATGGGGAGGTTCAGTGTGAATAAGATGTACAGAGGTTGTGGATTTACTAGGTTCGGTTTATGTTACAGCAAAATTCTGAAGGGACAATAACCTTCAAGTTGGTTCCAGCAGATGGAAAAGTAGGCATTCGGGAAAGTAAAGTACGAGTACGTGCCCATTTTGACTATTCATCTTCAACTGATCCCTACATACCATGCAAGGAGGCAGGACTTGATTTTATAAAGGGAGATGTGTTGCACATTGTAAGCCAAGATGATGCTTATTGGTAAGTCTGTCCATTATTTCATTGTGTACAGAATTTGTTGATTTCATAAGGCTGTATTAAATTTTCACTAAAGACCTTGGAAAACAAAGTGAGATGAATTGAATGGAGCAGAACATAATTTGGGAAGTTGATCACTTCACTGTACTGTAAAAAGTTGTGTAAAGGTACTAATATTTTTTCTGAAAAGGAAAACCTGACAGGGCAGCATGAATTGATGACAAGGTAAGATTTAAGTGAACACTACTGTTAGTTCCTCAGAACTCTAGCCATGGTAGAGGAGTCATACCATCTCTCACGGAGCTGGAGGTGGGGGGGCAGTCTTATCAGCTTATGTCAGCATGGAATATAGTGTCTTGGAGTGGTCAGGTGTCTAGTACCTTGTGTATCTACTCCTGGTCTCTGTAGGCAATGTTTTCTGCTTGGGGAGTAGCTCTGAACATCACAACAAGCGTAAAGCTTCGCGTGCTCAACAACAGCATTTACCTTTCTGTGCGGCTAAAGTTACAAGGCACTAACTATACTAGTGCAGCTGCAGCATTATTCACTCTGTGACCCTGGACCTGGCATGTCTTCTCTTGCTTAATGCCCCTACAGATTAAGAGCTTGAATCTGTAATTCACTCTGTAGTTTGATCATGTATTTTGATTTATCAGTTTATAAGTTTTGTAGTGACCATAATTATTGTTCCATATCTTTTCTTGTGTATCTATCAAATTATATTTGCCGTAGCTCTAAATACTGTTATGGTTCATTTTAATGCTGTTGGATGTCTGAATTTAGAAATATTAATTTTAGTCTTATTGTCCTTGTTAAGGTGGCAGGCCAGGAGGGAAGGAGATCGTAATATGAGGGCTGGACTGATACCCAGCCGAGCACTGCAGGAGCGTAGAATTCTACATGAGCGAACCCAGCAGGATAAAACATCAGAGGAAGGTGAGATAAGGAATCAGTGGTAAAGGTTTAAACAAATGTATTTTTTGTCACCACCTTGTGAACAGAAATTGTGTGTCTTTACATCATTTAGATATTGCACATATTGTAGACTTAATCTACACAGAGTGTTTCACTTAAGTTATCTAAAGAAGGAAATTTCTCCAATGAGTTGAACAATATGTGAACATTTTTACTCTACTTCTTCTTAGCAGAAGAGGATTTTAATTTTAATTTGCCATTATAATTTACGTTTTAATGTCATTAATGTCTGAGAAATACTTGTATAATGGAGCACATAGTACCAGCTGGCCCACAGTTTCTGTATTTTGCCCCGACTGTTGTGTTAAAAGGTTAACTTTGTCTGGCCCTGTGCTTGTGGGTTCACAGTGTAAATGAAATGCTCTGTGTTGAAACTTTACCCCTAACTTAGTAAAGATTTAATACACCTATTCTGTAGAAAGTTAGCGAGTGGCAAATAAATTTAAATTTGTGTAATGTGTGCTGAGTTGCACTTCTTGTTGATTCTTACACTGAGAGTGCTACTAACTTTGATATAAAAATAAAAAGATGAAATGTGTATATTGTGGAGTAACGAGAGTATAATTTTGCTGATGCTAGCATGTGTGTATATCTCTGGTTCCAGATTACACTGTAGGTTTCTCCCCCCTTCCTGACGGTAAATGTGAGTTGTTGACATTGCAACTGCATTGAATATCTTAACGCCTCACATTAATTATAGTATTTTCCTCACATTCTCCTGGAATTCTACAGCATGGCTTTGCTTGGGTTGGGAGGACACATGGTCTAAGTGCAGAAGCTTTAATTATAACAGTTTACTTGCAGTTTTGGTGCTGTATAGCTTGAATGTATTAAAATGTAAACTTTGTAAGTAATTTTTAACTCGTACAATAGTAAAGTATAATAGAACTATGTTTAGAAGCTAGAGATAACAAATTATCTGTTATATTTAAAACTTACATTTTGAAGCTGATTTTATTATTTTCTATTAACACTTCAGTTTGATAATGGAATTCATTTATTAATTGCAAGATATAGGTAGATAACATAATTTATGTTTTGTAACTGGATACAATGACTTGAGATACTTTTGTTTCTGGTATATTTCAGGGTCATACAGCGATGTGGTTTGGTCATTAGGCTTACATTTGCTGCCCGCTAACTTCCCTGTAGGTTTGTGCTCTGTTTCAGTCCTCCCTGGGTGTCAGTCCCCTAAGTCCCCTCGCTGTGCCTCTAAACCTAAAACTAAAAAGATTATGTATGACACAGCCGAGAATGATGACTTTGACCGTGAGGAGATTGCCACATACGAGGAAGTGGCAAAGCTTTACCCACGCCCGGGGCTTCACAGACCCGTGGTACTCATCGGGCCTCCGGGTGTTGGGCGCAATGAGCTCAAGCGGAGACTCATTGCTACCGACCAAGAAAAATATAAGACTCCTATCCCATGTGAGTATCATAGTATCATATTTTATTTTCTTTCATTTTCTGCAGCATTCATTCTGGAGGCTGGGTTTCATAGACCTGCAGAACTTGCTGGTCATAAGTAGAGTGGTTGAAATATTTGTCCATATATAAATATATGATTTTTCAACCCCTGTATTACTATTTAAGAAGCCAGAAGTCTTATATTGGCTTTGGAAATGGATGTGCTATTCCAGTGAGGTGTCTGGAATTTGTGGGATGTAACTAGCATCATAGTGCAAAGATTTCTTCATGCAGTTGCCCCTTTTGTAGTGGAACATGAAGCTCACATTGCCATTAAATCTTGTGTTAATCAATTCAACAGTTTACATCTTAAGGCTAGTTTAAATTCTTCTCATGCAATACAGCAGAATGTTTAGAGTTACACCATTATAAGGCAAGAGAGGAAGAGAGAAAGAATTACCTCACTGTTAAGTAAAAACAACTAAACATACTCATTACTTTTCATATGGTAGGAAAATGTATCAGTGTATTCTGCTGCCAAATTTTGAAATATGCCCAATAAATATGAAGAATTGGAAATCTGTTGTAGCAGATAGTATGTAGAGGAATGTTTCACAAATCTGTGAAATTATTATTTTATATTCTGCTAGTCCTTCTCTGCAGATTTAAAGGGAAGTGTATGTCATAAGCTTTTCTCAGGACTTCTTGTTATCTCTTCATTGAGCCAAATTTTAAACACTTACTGTAGGCACTCAAGAGCCCTAATTAGATGACATCCATGTAATTACCCATCTTTATTGTTATATTTCTTAATGATATTATATAATTTCTTTGATGATGCTTCATTTTGGCTTTCTTTCTGGTGTTTTCATGTTTTACTTTATTTCATGATTGATTGAATGAATGTAGATATGGCTTATTGCTTTTGTAATCGTATGAATGTAAGTATACAACATAATTTTGTTTCAGACACATCTCGTTCTATGAGACATGGAGAAGTGAATGGAAAGGAATATTTTTTTGTAACGAGAGAAAAAATGGAAGAAGAGATTGAAGCTGGAAAATTCATAGAATTTGGGGAATACAAAGGGAATTTGTATGGTACATCAGCAGAAAGTGTCAAGTCATTAGTAAATGCTGGATATGTCTGCATCTTGAATCCACATTACCAAGTCAGTTCCCTTTTCACCATTGATTTTATGTTGTACCTTGTATGATTTGCATAGGCACATCATTTTGTCCTTTTTCTTTCTTTCTAGGCCCTGAAAATGTTGAGGATTCCTCAGTTGAAACCATTTTTAATTTACATCAAGCCACCAGAATTTGATATTCTGAAAGAGACTCGTAACGCATGTTATGCCAGATCTACATTTGATGAAAATAATTCAAGAGGGTTTACTGTAAGTACGATTGTTTTTTATGTTCATCTTACCATTTTGTACTTTGTGGAAAGCCCTGGATTGTAGGGAACAGAATGCTAGTATAGACTTCCAGGTTTCATTGTAACGGTGTTGAAAGAACTCACACCCAACACAAGTGACTGGCTGTAGGAATTCTGCAGTAATTACCTTCAGTGACATTATCTAAATCTTATTTGCGTCTTGGTACTTCTCAGTAATATTAACACCTTGAGATAGGATTTCATACTTGATATTATGATTTTAGACCTTCACGAGCTTACATACAAGCTTTACCAGTGAGTCATATCTCTTTGATTTCAGGATGACGAATTTCGAGAAATGCTGCATAGTAGTGAACGTATAGAGTTCTTGTATGGGCACCTGTTTGATAAAGTTATTGAGAATTCCGATTTGTCAACAGCATTCGAACAACTATTACTAGCTGTAAAGAAAGTAGAAACAGAGCCTCTGTGGGTGCCAGCCTCTTGGGTTCAGTGACAACATTCAGGAAGATCCATGACCAATAAATTATCATTGGTAAGCATATTTATGACATTAGTTGAATAGCAACTGCACTGAAACCTTTGAACATACAGGTTAGTTGCCTTCATGAATTTTATATATTTTTAAGAGATATGATGGAAGCCATGTGATTTATGTGATAATGGTCTGTAATTTGATCCCCAGTTTAACTTAAATTTTGACCTCTCAGATGGTGGTGTAGCCATACCACTGACACCACCAGCTTTATTTGTAATCAAGATTTCTTTTTATAGTAATTACGCATAGGATGTAGTAAGGAATATTCAAGGGTGACTTAGCCCGATTCTTGGTTTCAAGAATAGGGTCTGTTTCACTCCTACAAAGACCAGGCAGGAAGCACCCCACAGAGTTTTCCTGGAAATTCAGTTCGAAAGTTGACAGGCGGGATCCTTTGGTAAAGTTACACTTGACAGGTTTTGAACCCCGTAAGTCAAAAGTGGGAAGGCCAGCAACCCACGCTAATGGTGTAATTTTTCAAGCAGCTGTCAAAAACGACGTTAGGACTTTAAGGTCCAAAGTCCCAAACTAAAGCTAGGTGATTGTAGCAGTGAGAATTATGGTTAACTCCCTAAATTCGAATTGTTCAAATCGGCCGAAATTAGGGTAGTAACTTGGAGGCAGAGTTGAAGCTGTGAAGATTTCTTGCTTCAAAGCAGAGTCAGTCTGCTAGAGCAGTCTCTGAACAACTCTCCAAGTGTACAGCCGAAAAATTGGCATCACTGGCAGCTTGGTTCGAAAGTCAAAGTTAAAAACAAAATTATGTTTAAGTGTGTTACTGGAACAGTCTCTGAATAACTGCAAAATTAATTAGACACAAAAATTAGTGTGAATCTTAATTTGGCTTAAAAGTTTAAGTGAAAGTGTAATCACTTCTAAGTGTTGTGCAAAAAAAAAGCAGTCACTAAATAACTAGCCAGGGACACGGTCGCCAAAGTTTGAGTGATTTCAAGTTTGTTTAAGGGGTTAAGGACAAGTGCTGTTACCTGAATATCAAAAAGTGCCCATTAAACAGTGTGTGGTTGTGCCTAGCTATAAACACTCTTATATTTCCCACTAAAGCGAGGCCCATATGTGGACTGAATCTCATCGCTCTAGTGCGAATGCAGTACCTATCACCTGTAGTTTCCGGTTTATCCTCCTTTTTCCTGAAAAGTAAACCTCTATAGTAAGCTTAATGGCACCCAGCATTCATGTAACCCATATCCGGCAAACATCAAATATCCACAACACCAACAAAAAAGCGAAGAATTGGACAAGAAGGACGCAGCAGCAACCTGGTGGAGCCCAACGTAAGGGCTGGACGTTTATAGTGTATGTTATACACTTTCACATATGACAGCTTCTCTGTCTATGCTACATGCATTTTGTGACCTGTTTAACATTAAGAATAGACAGTTTCTCGTATTGTGTGACATTGCAGTGGATAATAGCATAAAGCTGACTGCCCAGCTATATTGCAGGCTATGAGTTAATCATATGGCCAGAATTCTTTAAAATTTGTCATTTTCATTAGAATGAGTGAACTGAATTCTTTCACTATTGAAGAAATTTATCTACATCAGAGCCCAGCATGAGGGAAAAGTAAAGATATCCCTGTACTTAATTAATTAAGCACCACACCATGAAGACATGATGTGTAGATCTATATATTCTTTACCTTGGCGTTAAGTGGAGGTAAGTTGTCAACTTCACACACTATCCACTTTACCCCAAGGGAAAGAGGCCCCTCTACCTATTAGACAGGAGGCTAAGAAATAGAAAATTTGGCTTCATACAGGTGGCACTGTAAAAAATAGAAGCCCATGAGACAGCATGGTATATTCTTAATATTGGATCTACTGTATTAACCCTGCAGTATATGTAACTATTCGCCGGTCACGGTAGCCAAGCGGTCTAAGGCATGCACTGTCTTCGCTTGCTCGGAAGCCGAGATCGTGGGTTCAAACCCCACTCGGCATGGATGTTTGTGTGCATTTTTCTGTGTTTGTCTACAGGCAGAGGCCTTGCGACGAGCTGATCACTCGCCCAAGGAGTCCTACCGAATGTGTAAGATCTATAAAAACCGAAGTGAACGGAGAAGTTCATGGAAGTAGGTCTAGGCCCACTGGGGCTGTAGTGCCAAGGAAAAAAAAATGTAACTATTCGTGTATGCCATACTCAGGAATTTAAATTCAGTGAAAATAATGCCATGAGTGGCTTTCAGTTTTGCAAAGTAATCATCACTTATACCATTTCAAGGCTTTCATAATCAGTGTCTTGAAATATGCCCATGCCATCTGTTTAAATGTTGTGTAAAAGTCGTGTTGAAGTTTTCTGATTCCTGAAATTAAAAAACTTGTTGAATTACTTATTCAGTGTATGAAATTGGGTGCACTTTTCAGAAAGTGTTGTACACAAAACTACACATCAGAATCACTTCACACTTTGCATTGTGAAGAAGGAGTATGAACGAGGTATTTATGATTGCTGTTTAGTAGGAGAAAACAGAGTGATGTCATGCAGTATTGAATTGGGGCGAGGTTACATATTGACCGTTTCTTTTAACATATCCACAAGAGCATGAGATACTAGTAATAAGACTGAAATTAGGGTGAATCAGTCTGTTGTGTTCACATCTCCCAATTGTATAACGTCTGATCCCATCCAGAACTTTTCAATCAACTGATTGAATTCCATGAAACTTGGTTTGGACATCATTCCATTAGAGACTACAGTACTTTTGTATCTTTTAATTCTATTCCACCAATAATACTAACATTGAAGTTGTATCAGCTTGGTAGAAGGGACTAACACAAGTGGCAGTTCATGTAGGATCCTGAAATTTTGTGTTACAGAGCTTCAGAAAGTATCCAACATTGATTACAGTTGAGGTATCTTCTTATAGAATGTGTAATAATGATATGAAATTTGCATAACATCTGTATATATAGTTGTTTCATGCTGGTGATGTATGTATGTGTTTGAACTGAGAGCATTTCAAATCCTAAGGCTATTTTCCTCTTAAGAGCCCAAACTAAAGATCCGTGATACAGTTACAAGAATCGTATGGGTGATTATGAAATTGGATATGGGCAAACACAAAAAGACAGTGTGGGAGTTAATGTGTTAAATTTTTCAGATATGTTGATGGTTCAAAAAGTTTGAATTTATATCTGACATTCTTAAGGAAGTAGAAATTATACAAAGAAATAACTCACTAAACTGCATGATTATTATTTATAAATCCTGTCAGCTCCTCTGTCTAGACTTATTGCCATAACTTATTGTCTTTCACTGTTTTATATTGAAGACATATGTGTTATATAAGGAAATATTTTGTCAGTAATCCTGACACATTGCCAAGGGATTGATGAAGTGTTTATTCTCTTACATGGAAGGGGAACATGTTTTGTTCATAGCTGTACTAGTAACTATTTGGAACACAAGTGTTTTGGATTTGCAATCTCTGTGTTTAATATCTGACTTCTCAGAATGGTATTTATTTTTTCCAGATGAAGAGTGACATTGAAGGAAGAAAGTATTTGAATATATGCCCATTTTCAAAGTGCTCCTTGTTGTTGGCATGGACTTCGTTTTCATATATAGAAGCTGTGCGACATTTGTCATTATCAAGTTCAGCTTGTTATGTACTGTTCTGGTTAAACATGTGGGGGATGTTTGGGCTATATTCATATGTTTGCTTGATCGTTATTGCAAAGTAGTGTCGTTTGGGTGGGCACTGCTTCTCTCCATGTCATATTAGCTGAAGCTCTTGTTAATTGTTATATCCCAGATATGCATGGGGACGTATGTCATTTAGCTCAGGCCTTGAATGGTTAGGCCCTGACCAATCACTGCCATGCTAATGTTGTTGTCAGGAAATGGGACTTTGCAAGAAAAGTGTATCTGTAGCCCATCTCATATGTTAACTGCAGATTTCAATCTTGTACCAAAGATATCCATGTTGATCAGATTTGTAAGATATTGGAGAAGGCATGAAAATTCCCTCTGTTAATAATGGGATCTACAATAATAATAATAATAATAATAATGACTGCAGTAATTAGTTTTTTTGTGACTCAAATCACAGATAAGGAAATGTCAGTGTGCAGTTACTGAAGGTTCTTTACTACCCGATGTGGTCACACATTAGTTTCCTTGATTCCATAGTTTGCAGCTCAGCGATCATGTCACATTGTGATAAACAGGGATAACTTATATTCATTGTTCACTGCCAAAATTTGTTCGTTATTAAATCTAGCTCACAGTTTACGTGATTTGCAATTATCTGTATCAGGCTCTGGATTTATGCCTGCATAATTGGCAACTAAGGTGACTATGTTTGAGATATAAATATTGAATACCTTGATGTACAGTATGTCACCTGCACTGCTCCACATCTGTCAGTATCCATTATTTATATTACAGCTGGCAAGATCTCTGTGCATATCTCTCACTAATACATTTGTTAGGGAGACCTTTTCCCTGTTTATCATGTTTGTAGGCTGTTGGACTTTTTCCATTTCTCATGTTGAAATACTGTTTCAAATCATGAAATGAGCTTATTGTATTGTTCAAGAACACATTGTTGACTGTACACAAGGAATACTTCTAACATTGTTTAATTTAAGTCACATTGAGTGTATTTTCATATGTGTTTTCTTAAAGCTAGACACCATGTCTTTGCAGAGGATATTTTGTATTCATCTGATATATTCTAAAGCATTGCAATAGTAATACTGTAGAACTTGATTGGTGGTTACTCCTTTATTTTTATTTTACAACTGAACAAGATCTTGACCATTCCTAAAGAAAATTGTAAATTTACTGTTTTTACATTATGTAGTATTGTAAAATGAAGATATGGGAACCTGGAATTTGATCTTTGTCAACATGGCTGATATGCAATAATTAGATTTGTGTTAAAAATTGTATATATTTGTTATTTATCCATTTGTTTAACAGGTACAATTATTATGTATTAGTACACTTTTTGTGCAAATATAAAGACTGGAGATGTGCAAGAAAATTTTATAACAGGTACATGATGACTGAGAGCCGTGATGCAGTGAGATTGAAGTTTAGCATCAGCACTTTTTGGATGTAATGAGTGAATAACTTGTTACTTTATTGTTTGTGAAAGGGGTTGGATGTAACACTGGGGAGACAGTTTACTTTGATGTGCCTCGCACACTGGAGTTGTTATGTTATCTTCAGGCTCAGAGTATATGCAGCTTCTAGTGGCCAGTGTCATTCCAGGGTTTGAAGTATAATGACTGCAGGAAGAGTTTAGAGCTTTTGAAATCATTTCACATTCCTTGGTATGTTTTCAGGTTTATTATTTCAATATTATAAACACTTATGTACTAAGGATTATTATTACCATCGTGAGTGTATATGAAATTAGATATTTCCACAAAATTGGGTGAAATGAGTATGTGCATAATTTCAAGTGTAACTTCAAATAATAATTCCGTGATTTAAATGTGCTCGTGTGTAAAATGAGAGAATTTGAAGATGAGATCGTAGGCTTAGAGACATTTGTTGTTTTCCTCAGTTCTTCAGATGATATTTGGAACATAACACAGAACTGGCTATAGATATTTGTACTGTTTCTACAGAAATGGTTTGTGTGATCTTTTCAGCAAGGGTACCATTCACATTGTATGATCAGGTTGGTCAGTTCTAAAGTTTTGTGTGATGTTACAGTCCTTTCTTTTTCTTTCCTCTTCTAATCCCACTGGCATGCCTTGATGGTTTTTGAGACGTCTTCCCCGTTCAGGTTGATAGCTGCTTTTATGGCTGTGAAACATCACTCAGGAGGTGTAAAGGGAAAGTTATCCCTGTCCTTAATTAAACACCACACCATGAAGGCATATGGGATAGCAGAGGCATGGCTCTGCATGCTCTCAATCTCAGTGCTAGATGGAGTTGAGAGGTTAGCTTCATGTCCCGACCCTTTCGTCCATCGGGGAAGAGCCCTTGGTACCCGTTGGATAGGAGGCTGAGTGACCCCCAGAACTGTTCTGGAGACTGGAGAAAAGAAAGATATCTTGCCTCTGCCAGGAATCAAACCCTGATTCCACAGTCATCCATTGCATATCTTAGGCTGTATACTTGCTGAACTATCCCAGCGCCATAAAACAGATGAGAGTAAAAAAACAATTTAGTTAACAGACAGCATGCATCCAGTTTTATAATAATATTGAGGCATTTGTTTCAGAAAATTTGGCATGATTTTGTGTTTGTATTTTGTCTATTATTCCAGTGGGTTAGTAGCTTCTGTGGTGTGTGTCTTCTTCAGAAGTTCGAAGTATTTGGTCCTAACATATTTTTTTGTGAGGTTATATAGTGTTTACCTGCAGTAATATTTTCTTTAATGTTTAATATTAATATTTTAAGAATTTCATGTTAAGTTCCAGTAAAGAATGTTTAAAGAAATTTGAAGTACTTGCAAGCTGACCGTTGCACTTTTAAATTAAATTGTATCTTCATGGCTGATATTGTTGATAAGGGCACAGATTCCTGTTGCTTAGGAGAAAAGTATGGGTTCTGTATGAGAAGCCTGAATGCCCATGCCCTTGTGCAGCTGCACCTTATGGGAAAGGATTAATTTGTCTTAGTCCTGAAATTTAAAAAAGAAAATAATTTATTTCTCCAGCTACAGACAGCTCTGTTTAGGAGTAAAGCATAATGTCTGTTAGAATTAACAAATACCAGCTTGATGAAGTAGTACATCTCAAATGGACAGATTGTATGACATTGTTACCTGGCCATCCAAATTATGCTGTGGCTGGCCACTCACTCTGTTTTCATCATATTTAACATGATTTGACTGTATTTAAATGAGTTATTGTTAAATAATTCTGTCAGATCAGAGTCGCTGAGCTCTGGTTTACCCTAATGCAGTTTGGTTTCATTCATCATTGCAAATATGTAAAAAATGAATCAAAATTGGTGGTGTTGATTACAAACAATCTTATTATAGTGGAAGTAATTTTTTTAATGTGTGTTTGTGATGAAAATAGTTAAAGATGAAACTGATAATTTTTGTTACCAAAGTCAAACTCGTGTATATTCATTCTGCTATTTTATCCATCAGACCATTTGTTAGATATCAGATCAATGTAGTAAACACAAAGTGACTTTAATTGTGCGCACAGAAGGCAGATCTCTCTGCAAGCAGGATTTTTCTACTCTTGTATTTTATGAAGTATAAGACGGTATAGGTGTGTGTCCCCCCCCCCCAACGAAAAAAAGCTGGATGTTATATTTCGGATAACATAGTGCATCCACACCTTAATGCAATGCCTCTCTTCTTATGTTTGTGCCAAAACTGTACATGACAGTCACAAACCCTGAATAATCTTGTAGCTGCAAATGGAGTATCTTATATTAATTGAACGTGCAGAAGATGTACTCATTATATTTTGTTTATATTTGGACATCATTTTTTCTCTCTGATTTACTACAAAGTGGTGGCATGGGCAACAGAGGCATAGATGCCACTGCATTATTTCCAAGGGGTGATAGCTAGGAAATTCATTTTACAAATTTTATACTGAAGCCATTTAAGGAGATTTTGTATGGACTGCCCTGGAGGTATGGGTCTACTATTGAAACACATGTAAATAATTTTAATTTTTGGTATTAATATTCAGTATGTTTATTCTCCACTCCCCCTGCCAGTTCTATTTTCCCCAAAGATGAAGAGGTGGAAGATGCCTGGCTGACCTCCACTGCCCACCCACCATCATCCACAAACAGAGCTTCATGTTGTAACAAAAACACAAACATTAGCGACATTCACTGTTACAGTAATTGGAACCACTGTGTTACTAATTAAAGAGTTCGTAACAAACATTCACCATATTTCTGAACAAGCTAAAGCATTATACTGTACAGTCTTAAAAGTTGCAAGTAAAAATGTTGATTATTATATGACCTATGCCATGAGATCCCAAGGTAAGCTGGAAAAATTATAAGTTCCCTGCTACTTGGCCATGACTTCAGCCACTAGTTCCGCAATAAATTTAATGATTGCTTATGTAATATATTTCCAGTCTAGAAAACCGAGATTAAGGGCCGTGGGGATCCATTGCGCTGACCACATGACACCCTCTATCTGCAAAAGTTGGCACTAACTTCACTAACAAGTGGGGGTCACTCGGTCAGTATAGTTCGCTTGCGGACTACAGGCCACAGAGTTCTTTATGTAATATGTGCTCTTCCTCCACTCTTTTAATCCACAGTTAGAAAAAGAAAGGAAAACTGGGAGTTGGTTCACTGACAATGTTTCTTGATCGAGGTCTGTCATATACAGCTTGTTTCTGTTCTTCCTCAGTAATGCTTTGTATATGTACAGGCAGTGCATGTTTTTACAAATAGTTACTTTCATGGAGAGAGTTCATAAACAAAATTTCATAAATTTAATTGTTATTTCTCATGGGCACAATGTTATAATTGGGATTTATATTCTCAAATGACCAATAATATATATACAGGGTGTTTCACGACTTTAGGGCATAACTGCAGGAGGTGATGTCCTAGGTCTTTGTGATCAAAGAAGTCCATATAAACATGTGTCCGATTTTGGACGGTTACAGAGTTATGACCATTTTTTCATTCCCGTACACGCCCTCATATGAACCGCGTCTGTCAACTGGCAGGTCGCTATTTTTAGCCAACTACAGACAGAGCGTTCTCGATATCTCAACACTTGAGAGCGGGGTGGGTTGGTATGTCCGGCGTGGTTCACAACTGAGTGTCAGCCTGTGTTGTGGCCAGCGGTGACATTTTCGAAAATCAGCTTTAAGCACCAATCAGTTCAAATTAAAGGTAATTTCACGAAGTTAACTTTACATTCATACTTTAAATGTATCATGTATTATGCTGGTTTATTATCTTGTTCCGTTTATTGTCGGTAATCGTTACCTTCTATTCTGAGTTTAAACGGTCATAACTCCGTAACCATCCAAAATCAGACACATGTTTATATGAACTTTTTTTATCACAAAGACCTAGGAAATCACCTCCTGCAGTTATGCCCTAAAGTCGTGAAACATCCTGTATATAAAAGTAAAGGTATCCCAGTTACAGGCCATGGAGGCCCATATATATATTGCTGTAAATGAAATATGCAAGCATCAGAGTATTTGATAAGATCCTATTATTAAAAATATTGCTGCAACAAATTGAAGTTGCTGAAATGAGGTTTCTGAAACCCATAGCAGGCTATTGAAGAACAGCCCAAAGAAGGAATGAGGATATTAGAGAGGAACTGAATATAGTTGATCTGAATTAAAAATTAAATGGATGTCAACAAAACTGTTATGAACATGTCCTAAGAATGCCAATTGACTGAATTCTAATTACCACCCAGAATGAAGAAAGGGGTGAGGTTGACCGTTGAAGGGATGGGGGGGGGGCCAGTTTGATTATCCATGGGATCGTAATGTATGAAAAAGGCCCAGTTATTATAGGTGGTGTTGAAAAACCAAGAAAAAGTTTCAAAAATTGGAAAACCTTATACAAGATACATGCCAGAGAAGGGCATGAGGTGAATTGACTGGCCACTGTTACATTTCTTTGCTTCTATTCTTGATGATGGTAACGAAAAACCAATAAAAATGTTTAGAAAACAGCAAAGTCTTATACAAGATACACACCAGAGAAGGGCATGAGGTGAACTTACTAGGCAGTGTTGCATTGCTTTGCTTCCATTTTCATTCACATGTATATATATCTGTTCCAAGCGGGGATTCAGATTTCAAGCTGAGGATGCACTTCATTGTTGTAGTAGTATGAACAAAATTTTGTAATGAGAATCTTTTTAAAGCCAAGCCTACCTGTATATAGAATGCATCCTATTTTAATCTTGTCTGAATTATCACCTCTTCTGAGTTTGTGATGGTCCTCTTGAGTATCTCCAAAAGAAAAATCTGTGACAGTACCATGAAGCAGATTTCTACTAATTATTCCCATTCCTGATCATTTATCCATGTCATGTAGCCCTAGTAATAATTTAAGTTTTACTTTTTGAGATCTTATCTCTTTGTTTTCTCACTCACCCATCATAATAAAATGCCTGTTATTTGTTCCAGTTTTAAATGTTGATTGAGGAACATATTTGTATCCCACAGAGAGGAAGTGGCATGTGGCTGTGGAAAACTGCATAATGGGCAATGCAATTTGAACTCCTCCTTAAATATGAATAGAGTGATAGATCAGAAAGGGCGAGATGAATGGAACATGAAGGAAATGATATGTACATAAATTATAGTTTCTAAAATCTGAAATGAAAGGATCGCTTAGGACACCAGTGGAGAGATGGGCAATATTAAAATGAATCTTACAAAAATAGGGTATGAGATTTTTGGACTGTATGTAGGTGGCTCAGGATCTGAATGTGACCTTTGGGTCCCTTTGAAGTAAAGTAATTTGTTGACTAGCTGTGTGATTGTTTGCTTTTTGTGAACACTGCTGAATTGAATTATTAAAAAAGTAGATGACATTGCTGTCCATTACTGCCACCATGGCCACAAAGAAATTACATTGATAGAATGTATTGCATATGGAGACACTTGGACTATTAATGACCTCTAAAGTGGCAGTACTTTAGTAAGATATAATATTGTCACGTGTTAGCAACTAGACACAGGATTTAGAATGATTATCGATTTTATTTTATGCTTATTACAAGTTGCCACAAATAATTACAACACTCACTATTCCACACAGTCTACAAATAACTACAGCACATTACAAACCTTTCCAGTGGTCTGTGTGTTGACGTGCTCGGTGCTTGTTCAGCTACTGCTCTTGAACTGCTCATTTCGAGCTGCTCCCTAATAAGGCGCAAGTTGGCCCAAATGTACCATCATATTTGCTGTAGCATGCCACTGAATCATGTACATCACATCGTTGATTTGGGTGACTACATTGTAATAGCCCTCCCATGACAATTGGAGTTAAGTTCGGGTTGGACAGTACAGCTAGTCACCCTTCTGGAAGCCTGAGGAACTGGCCATGAAGTCGTAGTGACTTTCATTCTGCCGCTGGCCAGCTTCACATGTGGCGGGCATAATTGTGGATAGCAGATTTTCCTCGACCGTTTTTGTATCCCGCTCAGCCGTGCCGTCCTACCGCAGGCATCTTGCTTACTCCCAGGTGCTGCAGCACCTGCATAAGGCCAGACTCAAAGTTACGGCCTTGGTCTTTCTCCAAAGTAGAATAGGCATCTGGCCACTTTGTGAAATAGTCCATGCCTATCACGAGGTACTCCTGTCTGTTCCCTTGGTCGCTCTGAGGGAAAAGTCCTACCATGTCGGCAGCTATTCTCTCCAATGGAGCCTTGATATTGTACTGATGCATCAGGCCCCAAATAAGTTGAGGTATTTCGGCCCCAAGGCCTCTAATCATTCTCTTTACCAGATGAGACTGGCCCACTCCAACTTGACGCCAGCTATCATAAGAGTAATGTCGGGGGGAGAACCAGTCTACTGGTAAGGTAAACATAAAGTTATTACTGTGTTTAATTAATTTAGCACCACTCCATGTGCAGCATGTTCGAATCCAGAGGATGCTCACTACAGAAGAGCAAGCAGTGACATCAAGCTTTCTGTTGTTGTCAAACAAGTACTTCCCCATTCTTTTGGCGTTGCAGTGCCCAATGCATCCTGCATTTCGTGCGCAGATTCTGCTTAATCATCTGGTCATGTTGTTGCTATACATTTTTGATCTGAAGTTTGACTGGCTTTATTCCACTGTTCACTTGTTTGACCTTGATGCGGATATTGTCCAGTTTCTTCTGAAAGCAATGGCAAGTGTTATGGCTGCTCTTACAGGCTTTCCGCTCCCAAGTTCGTCAGTAAGCAAGTAAAGCTATCCCTGTAACAGGCCGTGAAGGCCCATAGGGTTATGAGACATTGAGGGCCCCACATTATCTAGACAATCTCTTGTGGTGCCCACAGCACCCTCTGTTTTAATATGCCGATGCCTAGCAATGGACGACCTCTTGGTGCTTCTATGACTCCACTATTCTGGCTCTTAGGTGTCTTGTCACAATATGTAGAACTGCAATTGGATGACCAGTTTTAGTGAGCTGCAAACTTAATGAATAGAAGTGTTATGATTGCCATCTCACTGGAATATGTTTGCTGTAAACATGATTCCCTGAACAGCCCTAACACAGAAGCTGTTTACTTACATCTAGCCACCTGACAAATTCTACTCTACTTAATTTAATTGTTCCTACAGATGTATTTGTATTTCAGCAATAATTTTAGTTGTCTGATTTGTATGCAGTGCAGAAATGCAGACTCTTGTAAGATAATGACCTGTTACAAAGTAGCTTATTATAATTGTATTATTGTTCATGCATCTTACTACATTTGCAAGTACCTGTGTTGATACTATTCAGAATGATCAATAAAACATTGTTACACCATATTTATTACCAATGAGATATGATGGTTGTTTTGTTACTGACCTGTGACATTTGTATGATGCTTAAGTGGTAAATGTGGAAGAGGTGAGATATCCCTTAGAAGCATTGCAATAGTGACTGTTATTTTGATTGTGCAACCACTGGAATATATACACACAGTTTGCATCCCTCTTTGATCTTGATTTTTCAACTAATACCATTATGGTGAATTAGTGATGGAGAATGAGATGGGTGGGCATGCAGCACAGAAGAGATGCATTCAGAAGTTCGATTGAAAATACCATTTGGTAAAGCTGGGCGTGGATTGAATGATATTAAAATTAAATAAACAGTGAAGTTATGGTCTGGAGTCAACTGGGTCAGGATTGAGCTCAGTGGAAGGCTTTAGTGAATAAAATAATGAGCCTTTGGGTTCCTTAAGAAATGGGATTTCTTCATCAGCTGAGTTGCTTTTAACTTCTAAAATTAACTTTGTTCAGTGGAGTTGGTTCATTGACCTTGGTAAGTAGCTCTGCAGACCATAAAATGTCGTGTAAAGTGAGTAAAGGTATCCCTGTAACAGGCCGTGGAGGCCCATAGGATTGTGAGATGTTGAGGCTCCCACATTTTCTAGACAGTCTGCTCACAGATGGTGGTGAGGTCAGCCTTACACGCTGGCCGCCCTTTACCTCCAGGAATATTCCCGGTACTCATTTCTGTTAGAGGCTGAGTCAACGCCAGGGTTATAATGCGGCTGGAAGGATTAGGTCAATTGAAAAAAATCCACCTTGTCTGGATTTGGTCCCGTGACCTTCCAGATTGTAGCATAGTGCCTCAATCAACTATGCTATCACGTGTCCCATAAAATATCCTGTCTGATGGATATCAGCAGCTCACTTCTCAGGGGTAAAGTGGCCAGAGCATGAAAGTGACCTCTGTTGCTATTATTTATTGTCTTCTATATAGAACAGATATTTACAAGCCTCCATGGGAACCACTAGGAATTCGTTCATAGGGACATAGCCAGAAAATTTGCTTTAAATTTTCAGTTTAACGTGTTTTGTTTGTCCTGGTGTATTCAAGATGGAAGAAAATTTTAGAAGGTTTTAATACGTGGTATACACACATATATATACATTTCTTTTTAATTTTGAGTTTTCTTTTTCAAAATCCCAAAGGCGACCTCAGATACCTGTGTTCCCTCCATTACTATCTTCCATGCAACTTTCATGCCTAAAGTGCACCCCGGAACATGAATTACTACCGAAGAACTAGTCCTGGAGTGACCAAGAACTGAGAACGAGAATTATAAGCAATCGCGGGAAGATGAGTTGTGTCCATCTAGCTTGGGGGGAGGTAGCATTAACCAGCAGTGAAAAGGAATTTATTCTACGACGTTTAAAAAACCTCGGAATTTTATAGTTTTTTTTTTTCGTGGCGACGAGGTGACATGGACAGAAGAAAGGTGGAACAAATAATAAGGAAATTTGGGGTGTGTACATTTCACTCCAGGACAGTAACTCAAATTAAGCCACGATTTCTTCCTTTCACATCCCTTCTAGTTCATTAATCACTAATCGAAGCTATGTAGTCTGGGCCACTGACAGGCTCGTGAAATAAATCACAAAAACACAGCTTACTTAGACTCTTCAAGACAGTTAAATCAAGAAAATTATGATGGGCAGAATGAAAATGTAGCTTGGACAACAGAAAGAAGAAGTTCATATACCTGTACAATCAGAATAGGGTAAGATCTCTTAACATCATCACTTGGAATGGTCTCATGGTAATCGTTCGTGACGAAAAATGTTTGGATTGCAATAGCTTTGTGTCGTGTTCGGTGGTGGACTTTGGTATAATCGTAAGTGGTGTTGAACCGTCGGGGATCCGCTAGCAGCGAATTGTTTATAATTCCAATATTACTCTTTTCAAAGTGTAATTCTATCACCCAGTTTTTAGCACGTGTGACGAAGCTACCTTGATTCTAAGTAAATGAGTTTGCAAAGGCAACCAAATAAACGAATAGGAACAAGAATTACGTTCACAGTGAACATGTTACAAACGGTCTGAGAAGCTCTTGTGTTACTCATCACGGTGGCGCACGCGACGTAGGCTGCCTGGCTGCCAGTAAATATGCAGGCGCCACATCCTACATCTTAAGACTGTCCATATGGGCGCAAGCGCACTTCACATATAACAGTTATATTTCTGTGTTCCACTGCAAACTTTTCGCACTTTCCATTAGGGAACAAGTATGTGCTGCAAGAGCAGCGAGTTATTTGCGTTTGTTGGTGGTGGCTTTCAGGCAGTATTTTGCGAGCGCTCAAATCTATTTGTAACGCCTCGGTGTGACGGTAGTGTGAACAGCGGCAGGGAGCGGACGTGACTGCTGCTTCGTGTGTTACTCGTACTTCTACTGGTGAGTTAATTAAGATTTGTTTTAAGCTTTTCCTAGGGTTTGTCCACTACAAATTATCTGTAGTTCTATGTTTAAGTGATTTTATTCTTCTGATAATGAAATTCTTGCTGTGGAACCCTGTTTGTCGCCCTTCATCTAGACCACGTAAATTACTAAGTTTTACTTCTGGTCTATTTGACGCCGATGTCAGTAGCTCAGACTGTATAGCGTCGAATGGAAGAATGAATTGGAAAGGATATGGAAGGACACAGTCGTTGCGTAGTTGAGGTACGTATTATCCCAGCATTTTCCTGAAGGGACTGAGAAAACCGCAGAATAATCGATATTCCGGCAAAGAATCGAACCGGAAACCTCCCGAACACAAGCCAGGAACCTTACTGCGTAAACATCACTCTTTATTGTGAAGTTCATCTGTGCTAGTGGCTTACAAGAGTGTCTTTCAATCGTTGCACATGGCGATAAACTATATGTAGCTCAATAGGTGTATCATGCTCTATCAAAGTCGTGTGCCTGTATAAAGTACATGCTTATTTCGGACTATATGGTTATGTATGTACGTATACATTATGTCCGTATTCTCCACACTTCTGTGTGCTTTAGTTCTTCTTCTTCTTCTTCATTTTCTTCTGTGTATTTCATTACGATTCATAGAAAGATCTAACGGATTAAGAATGTTTAGGAACAGTTAATAAAAGAAGTGATGTATCTAGATTATGTATATGTATGTGACCATTGAAATATGAAGTGACTCATATTGTCTTGCATTGTTTATTATGCTTTTTTAAAGAAAATTATAATATGAATTACATTTCATAGAAGTATTTGATATGTTAAAAACTAAGGTAAAGGAAAAGATCGAGATCAGATATAATATTAGGACTCAGAATTGCTATTCTGTAAGTGCGCAGCAAGATGTAACGAATATTACGTGAAGGATGAGGAGTAACAACACAACAAAGAAATAACAGAACAGATCAACCAGAGACCAACGAAACGACAACACAGGCTGGCGAATAGCTTTGCTGTCACTGTACTCTGTCTACTACTCGTATATCATTAGACGCATTTGGATTCGCAGAGCACGGATTAAAGTAGCAACACGCCAACTGAGATACATCGGTTTGCGAAGCTTGAGAGCACAGATTACCACATCTCAATGAATTGTGGATAAAATATGAAAGTTTACCATTAAGATAAAATTCTGTTTTAAAATAGTGTATTCAATGCAGGATGCATGTGTTGGTGTGAACTAGTTTCTTTAGATTTCGATATGAACTATCACTTCCATAATATCAACGATAAATATGCCAGCACGTATATATGTGTATATTTAACTGTCGACATATAGGACTTATAAAGGTAAAGTTGTCCTGTGCTAAACGCCATGAAGACATACGAGTATGGAGGAGCAGATGTATAGATCCAGATTTTCTTGATCTCGGCACTAGTTGGAGGTGGTCAACTTCACGCTCCGGCTGCTTGAGGCTGGGTGGGCCCAAGAGTCGGCCTGGACTACGTACAGAAAATTCTTGACCCTACCGGGACTCGAACTCCGACCCCTCGGTTGTCCAGTCAGTATACCGACTGCGATATCGCGGCTCTCCGTATGTTTTTGTGAGCGCTCGTGTATATATGTACACCCGCGTGTTTGTATAGTCTGGTCAGATGAAGTGATAACTTGTTTGCCGTGTAACTGTTACAGATAACGTTTTGGATTTTCTAGTCAGCGATTTTTCACATGGAAATCTCAGATGCATATGAAAGTCTCTTACGTACGGGTGTGTATAATTATGTCAAGTCAATTTGTAGAACAATTTTTTAAGTAGAACTTAATTACAGAAGCACGGAGTTGTATTTTAGAGAATCATGGCAGATTTTCGCATTTGTAATCCACTCTTTATTTGTAGCGTTGTGTTTAATGCTCTGGATTCGGAAGAACTGCCACTAATTAGTCTCCTGGCCTCATTATATAGTATATGAGGTCAGTGTTTGCACAGTTAGGCAAACCTCTGAGTAGGTTCCGTGGCGTCATCACGCAAGCACATGCACAAAACAGCTGAGTCCGCAGTATCGACGTACTAACTTTTTAGCAAAAGTTTGCTGTATCTAACACGCAATCTGCTTTGTTGAACACGCGCCAATATTACGTATTAGCCTGCTTGACATTAAAAGTGCTGTAACACGTGACTAATTGCTCTGGGGAAACAGGAGGAGTGTTTGCTTTCAAGTTGAAATGTGAACGGGGGACAATATTTTGCTCTAAAAGGAAATGAAACAGAAACACGGACTTAATGACACAATTGCGAGTAGATGCTTCATGATGAATAGGGACACTCCTCAACAAATATGATCACAAAATTGCTTTAGAGGATGATGAAATGGGCGAGATTTGTCCAACATTTCTCGAGTTACGGGATAATTTTCTCGAAATGAACAACTTGTGTTCAGAACGTTTTTCCTGCGCTTGAGATGCTCAGGAACGTATTTTTGAACATTTAAAAGCTTAAACTGCAGGGTAGAAGATACCAGGAACATCTTAAAAATAAAGAAGAATTTTAGCCCTTGTATCCGGAACAGGCCAAGAGTTCCTGCCTACAGATCCAGAGGTCCCGGGTTCGATTCCCGGCGCTACCAGATTTTCTGAGAAGTAGTGGGTCTGGAACGGGGCCCGCTTAGCGCCGTGAGGATAAATGAGGAGTTATTTCAAGGAAACAGCAGCTCCGGTATAGAAAACCGAGATTAACGACTGGGGGGATCCGTTGCGCTAACCACGCGGCACCCTCTATCCACTAAAAGTTGGCACTAACTTCGCCGACAAGAGGCGGTCGCTCGGTCAGCATAGTTCGTTTGCAGACTAAAAGCCACGGAATTTGTTTTTGCTTGTTTTTTCTTTTTGTATCCGTAACAGGCTAAGAGCTTAATGCATAACAATGACAATTATAGCAGGCGATGCAGGTGCTTAGCATTTCCAGTCAACCATTGTAATCAGGCCTACAGCAGAAGGTGCATTGTCTGTTTACTCGAAAGTGATTAGACCATAGAGCAGTTTCCAGTTGTTGGCGAGATTGGTAGGCGATAGTCGATGCACAATTATTTCCGTATGCCATTAAGCTGCTGACTGTAGTCTGGGCCGAGGGTCACCGATCGTATTCCAGCTGGCACTTGGAAGGCCTCGGAAAAAGTTTTCGGTGTCCGTGGGAAATTTAAAGTTGTCACAAAACACTTGACATTCGGAACCATGCCACTATATTATCATGCACGGAATATCGCTTCTTCTTTACCATCATAATGCACTCAGTTGTTCATGTTTCCCTGGCACTACAGCCCCAGTAGGCCTAGGCCTACCTCCATGAACTTCTCCGTTCACTTCGGTTTTTCTAGATCTTACACATACGGTAGGACTCCTTGGGCGGGTGATCAGCTCGTCGCAAGGCCTCTACCTGTACACAAACACAGAAAAACGCACACACACAAACTAAACATCCATGCCCTGAGTGGGATTCGAACCCACGATCCCGGCTTCCGAGCGAGCGGAGACAGTGCACGCCTTAGACCGCTCGGCTACCGTGACCGGCCCTCAGTTGTTCATAGTGATCAGATTAACCAGACATGTTCACAACTCCCTGCAGTTCATCGTCAGGGGCCGTTCACATCACTTAAGCTGCCTTATTTTACCTAGTGCTATAACCGTATACAAAACTCAGGTTACTTATTATCATCTAAAATGGTATACCTTCTTATTTATGCTGAAGGCCGTGTACTTAATTATACATATTATACATTTTCTAGCTAATAAAAGTTGTAAATCAATGGGGGGGGTATTTGTAAGATAATAATAAATTAAACAATTGAGAAGTAAATTAGATCATGCAGTGTTAAAAGAATCATCTTATGAATTGACAATCTCACCCAGTACGAAATTATGGGAACATCGCTTGGCGTATTTTTGTTGAACTTAGATATGATGCTTCGATCCGTCTGGCTGTCATCTCTTTGAAAGGTAACACGTAGGCTCGCGTGCCAGCAGAGCTGCAGGATGTGAGTTTGCAGTTAACTTAGCTGCAGTCGCTGTGCTGGAGAGGAGCGTACTATCAATCCAATTAATATGGGAAGTATTTGGGTTGAAGAAAATTACATAACGCGGAGCTCTATAAATTGTACTCCTCCCCAAATAGAAAGAGAATAAAAACGTCAACGACGATGAGATGGGTAGGACATGTAACATGCATGAGAAAAGAGAAATTCATACGGGATTTTGGTAGCAAAGCCAGAAAGAAAGAGACCAGTAGGAAGACCAAGACATAGGTTGGAGGATGGTATTAAAATGAAACTTCGAGAAATATGATTCGTTGTTATGGACTTTATTTATGTGGCGCACGATAGGGACAAGATGGGCTCTTAAAAACATGGCAATGAACCTTCTGGTTCCAAAAAAATCTGGGAGTCTCTTGACCCTGTGAGAGTCTGACACATTCCCAGAAAGATCTGTGTTGTATGGAGCTAATATTTTACTTTTAGATACTATAATTTTGACTAATACCATGGAATGATACAGCTGTAAAGTTCACGTTTCAAATCTCAGTTGAATTTCATATTTTCCTGCACGCTGTCTCTCGATCTCTCTAGGCGAATGCTGAGACAATGCCTTGAAATAGACCACAACGGCCACTTTGGAAGTTCTTCCCACGCATCCTCGAGATGACGAAGTGACAGGCTGTGCCGCCGTTCAGACGCATGTCGGTTTTGTGCTTAACAAAGCGTCACTGAGGCGAGTTTGTCATAGTACTTCCTGTTCTTCTGTCAGTTCTCATTCCACCAAGTGCTCCATATTCATTAATCATCTAATCATGAACGCTCTAGAGTCTCGTTACTGACGGCGTCCTTAATAACAAACCAACCCACAGTGGCAAGTAGTTTATATCGACTTTCGTTTAATCAAATGGAATATATGAGTATACGTATTTTATGGTCATACTAAATTTAGATAATGGTAAAAAGGGTAAAGGTATCTCTGTAACAAGCCGTAGAGGTCCATAGGATTGCGAGACGTCGAGGCTCCTATATTTTCTAGACAGTCGGCTCACAGATAGCTATGAGGTTGTCAGCCTTAAACGCCGGCCGTACTTTACCCCCAGGAAGATTCTTGGTACTCATTTCTACCGACCCCAGGGCCATAGTGCGGCTGAAATATCCATTGACCTCATCGAGAATCGAACCCGCAACCTTCCGGCTTGTAGCATAGTGCCTCAACCAATTACGTTACAGAGTGCCCGCACTAAATTTACATTCATAAGGACATTCTGTGTGTAGACTACAGAGTCACATTTTCTGCAGAGAAACATTTACGGCCAGGCACAAATGAGAACTAACTTTCCTTAAAGCTCCTGATGTTTTCGTGATGTACGACACCGTCCGTCTTCGATCAGACGTGGCTTAAATGCCATGATGCGGATATGGATCTATCCATATAATCGCTGCCCTTACCCCCACAAATCTGCAATACATGGCATAATGGTGAGTGTTCCGGTGAGATTCGTGAGTTGGCAATTGAGGGTGGGAGAGGAGTGTGTACACGTAACAAACTTTGGCGCTACCTCAGACATCGCGTGCGAACCTGCACAGTGACAAAGCCATTCGCCTTGCTGCTCTGCACGGATTAGTAGGTCACGCTCCCAAAGTGGCGTGTGTTCACATCGAAAGATGAAGAACAGGATAATGGACATCATCATGGTCTATTTATTTATTTACACGCTTATTTATTGTTTGTTTAGTCTTCGTTTATTTGACGATGTTTTCAATTTATAAAATTAGGCTAATATATCACCTAAAGAAAATGTGACCAGTGGATAATCAGCTGGAAACAACCGATCACAGAGGCAGCTAAGTCCCGTTCAAACACCGGGATCGTGGGCTCGGATCCCACCTGTGTGCGTTTATTCTGTGTTTGTGTTGTCCTGTGTTCAGGTAGCGGCCTGGCGACTGGCTGATCCCCCGTCCGAGGAGTCCTGCCTACTGTATTAAAGATCGAGAAACTGAAGAAGGGCTCAACGTCCAACACAGGACTGTAGGACCATAGATACATAGATAGAAAGCTAGATAGACACATACATAAATAGATAGATACATAGATAAATAGGTAGGTAGATAGATACATAGATACATAGATACATAGATAGATAGATAGATAGATAGATAGATAGATAGATAGATAGGTAGATAGATACATAGATAGATACATACATACATACATACATACATAAATAGATAGAAAGGATGGTCGCAGCAGCCATCTTGGCCTAATTTTCCTTGAAGGACTGAGGAAGACCACGGAAATCTTTAATCAAGATAGCCGATCTACTGAGCGAAATTTGAACGCAGATTTGAAAACAGGAATGCTGCACTTCTGATACTGACATTAAGCCCAGACTTTATCAAGATGTTTTGTTACAGAGAAATACTTCTGAGTTTCTTCATGAAGTTTTCCTTAAACTGCAATGTCTGCTCCTAAAAATTATGTAAAAGCCAAAGGGCCACTCGTGCAAAATCTCTTGAGATGTAAACCCCGTTATATTATCATTGTCAAGTGTATGAGAGTGAGCGTGACTTATAGACGGGTTTGGGGTTGATGCCCGAATTTATTGCGCAACTCACAAACCACTATACGACACACCATGCCTTCGCTCCTCCAACATCGTGGACTGCCTCCTCAAGAGACTCCCTCTATTCTATCTTTCAATCAAAATCCAAGTGAAATTTACTTTACGACTGACGGTTTACGCCCACTCATTTTATCTTGGCGTTTAACCCCTTGAGACCCACGACCAACGACACTCAATAATCCCTACTGGTGTTGTACTTCATGGAGGCACCCTCTACTTTTCTTTTAACGAGTTACGCGCCATGTACAATATAAGTGGGGTTCTACTCATAACGGCATGGTCCTACGGCCTTGCTGTTGAGCGTGGGGGTGGCGGAACACTCGCCCAGAACGGAATTTGTAGTTGTGGGGACCTAGGGCCTCAACAATTTTAGGTAATGACAATTCTCTTTTTTCTTGTTTATATCTCACAATATCTAACGATACAAACTAAAGTTTCTCGAATTTACAGAAGCAGCTGTCTCAGTAGAAGCTGTGGATTTGTTTGTTTTGTGTGGGTTCCGGGGCAACCGCTCCCCTCACTCCCCGTAGCAGATTCAGCTAAGAGTTCGGTGCGTCTCTTGAACCCTGTGCGTTTACGTTCATATATAGAACGGAAAGTTATTGACTAGCTGAGCGACTACTGGTTTCTCGAGAAGACTCTGCTCCGTGCAGTCAGTAAAGTACAAACCATATCAAAGAATCTGTTTAACATAAAGTTACAATAGCCTGCCCATCTTTACAGTAAGTCGTTTTGGAAGATTTCGATACAGCTCAGTTTGCAACATCGTCTGAAAGTGAGGTTAGAGGAGACCAAACAGGGCGAGCATGAATAAAGCCGACAATCTCCAGTTGAGATCTCATCCGTTAATTGGCTTAGAATATGTAGCGAACTGACACACAGACGGAAGGAAATGACTTCCCTTGACGGTACATTTAAATAATGTAAACCGAGCGAGCTGTCTAAAGTTGTATCGCGGAATCCTTTCGAATTCAGACCTGGTTTCCTCTTACCTCGAATTCTATTTTATGGCTGTCTTCAGAGCATGGCAACACTGTTCCCTATCCTTCGCCATGTACTGTTCATCCCACAGACGCTACATAACCTATGCAGTTAAAACAATTTCGTTACATAATCTAAGAATTGCCAGTCAAGGTAGCCGAGCGGTCTAAGGCATGTACTGTCTTCGCTCGCTCGGAAGCCGGGATCGTGAGTTCGAATCCCACTCAGGGCATGGATGTTTGTGTGCGTTTTTTTTGTGTTTGTGTACAGGTAGAGGCCTTGCGACGAGCTGATCACCCGCCCAAGGAGTCCTGCCGAATGTGTAAGATCTAGAAAAACCGAAGTGAACGGAGAAGTTCATGGAGGTAGGCCTAGGCCCACTGGGGCTGTAATGCCAAGCGAAAAAAAAATCTAAGAATAAGCCAATCACTTGTACGAAGTCCGCATGGCAAGTGAGTCATATTAGCATTTGTCATTTGTAAATCGAAATGCTAATGCATAAAATTCACGTTTGCTGCGAGGAAAGGATATAAATAAATTAAATATTGATATCAGTAGTCCTGGACTTGATGTAAATTGAAAAAGGGCGGCGGGATTGTTAAACATTGCAGAGCCCCTTTTGGCAAATAGTTTCTGGTTTTTTATTTTCTTCTAGCGAGCCATTTTCCTTCGCTGGCAAGAGAATAGTCTGTGCTTTACAATAACATTGTTCTACAGCTTTATTGCCGGATAATACTTGCGTGTCAGAATAAATTTGTATTGAAATATATTTCTTTATTCCCCGATTCGTTCCATGTTTTTTTTTATTTCCATTTTCCATTGCCGGAACTCACACGTTGTGTGTAGCGTGTAGGCTCTATTCAGGAGCAAACAAATCGATACACTAAAGAATGGCTGTTGCTTTCACTGTGCTATGGCGACGGGTTTCAAAGAGTAAACTGCATTCAGAGGAAAGTTTCGTGCAAGACGGGCTCGCATTTTGAATAACCGGAAGTAGAACCTTATCATAGATCAATGCTATTATTCTTAGCATATTGGTATAGGTCAGGTCACGGCAAGTGGGGCGGTAATTTTGGCTCAAGAATTTGGAAGGATGTTAGAAGAAGTGGCCGTGGTATACTGTAAAGCATTGTCCGAGTCACAAAATATATAACTTACAGTCCAGTGCGACACACAAGTTAACCACTTTTTGGTCTTCACTTGCCTTACATGTTTCGATTCAACAGCATCATCTTCAGAGGCGCACCAGTACGAGCAGGAAACACTGTCACATAAGATGACGTTATGCACTAAGGTTATAAATAATGCTCACTGTATCACAAGGGCAAAGGGCAAATTGTGATACAGTGAGCACCTTAGTACATAACGTCAAATCTTATGTGACAGTGTTTCCTGCTCGTACTGGTGCGCCTCTGAAGATGTTCCTGTTGAATCGAAACATGTAAGGCGAGTGAAGACCGAAGTGCGGTGAACTTGTGTGTCGCACTGGACTGTAAGTTATCTATTTTGTGATTGTTAGTGTGACGGACCAGAATGAGACAAATCAAATTGTCCGAGTATTTGCACAGCGGGGTTGCAGAGAAACTACAAGAAACATCTTGGATGAGGGTAACCGTCCTGTGAACTTTGTCGTCCAGGATTCGAAGCAGGAATGTTAGGCGCTCAGCCACGAGTGGGAGACGCGTTGTCTCGTGGCAATCTACACAATGTCCGAAATCGCGTCACTGCGCGTTTAGAATTAAAGACAAATAAGATTACGGAGAATATCTGTGAACACCAGGATGATATCAAAGTTTGATTCATGAGGAAAGTACGAGGACGCTGAACTCTAGCAATGCTTCCTACCATTCAGCCTATAGCCTTTTGTATTCTAGTCTGCTGTCCAAAAACGTAACATGATATACAAAACTATAATTTTGCCTATGGTTCTCTTTGGGTGTCACACTTGGTCTCTAATATTAAGAGAGGAACATAGACTAAAGGTGTTTGAGAACAGGGTGCTGAGGAGAAAACTGCATAATGAGGAACGTCATTAGTTGCATTCTTTGCCATATATAATTAGAATGATGAGGTCAAGGAGGATGAGATGGCCAGGGCATGAAGCACGAATGGGGAAGACGAGAGGTTTTGTTGGGAAAACCGGAAGGAAAGAGACCACTAGGAAGACCTAGACGGAGGTGAGAAAATAATATTAAGATGGATCTCAGTATGAGATAGGAGGTGGTGGTATTGACTGGATTGATCTGGTTCAGGACAGAGACCAGTAGCGGACTCTTGTGAAGACAGTAAAGAACTTTCGGGTTCCTTAAAATATTTGGAAATTCTTGAGTAGTTAAGCGACCGGCGGCTTCTCAAGAAGGGTTCCTTTCCATGCAATTGGTTCGTTAGTTAGTTAGTTAGTTATGATTACTGAGATTATTTCCTTGTGTGGGGGTGAATGCTGGATCTACAGACAAGTAGCAGGTAAATTAAAACATACGAGTAATTATCTATCTTTTTTTCCCCTTTGCACTACAGCCCCAGTGGGCTTAGGCCTACCTCCATGAACTTCTCCCTTCACTTCGGTTTTTTTCTAGATCTTACACATTCGGTAGGACTCCATGGGAGGGTGATCAGCTCGTCGCAAGGCCTCTACCTGTACACAAACACAGAAAAACGCAGACACACAAACTAAACATCCATGCTCTGAGTGGGATTCGAACCCACGATCCCGGTTTCAAAGCGATCGAAGACAGTACATGCCTTAGACCGCTCGGCTACCGTGACCGGCAATTATCTATCTACATATAGAGAATTTGTCAGACTGTTCAAGACGTTGTTTAAAAGAAGGGAATGGCTGAGATCACAGTGGAACCTAGGAAGAAGCTCACGTGACAATTTTAAGAATTCAGCGATTTCAATTCCTGGCGCAGGTTCACACTGAGCAGTAGCGCATCAGCCGCAACGAACTGGAAAGTCACTAGATTCAGTATGGGCCACTCTATACTTCAGGAGACGGTAATAAATGAGTACGAAAGCAATGGTGAAATAGTGATTAATAGGGAAAGCCTGAAGTGACTCGAATAAAACCCTGCTCCAGTACCACATTGTCCGCCACGAGTCCCACAAAGAATTACCAGTCCCTAATCACTACAGCTAAGAAATTACAAGAGTGTAGCCCAGATAATCCGAGGTAATTAAAGCAGGGATATGTTCATACTATCTAATCGCTCGGATTATTGGATTCTAAGTGAAAAATTACATTTTACAAGTATATAGGATTACGTGTATTTATTTTTTTTACATACATTTAATATATTAACACAGGAGACCGGAACCCACGGACTTTCGACTATACTCCGGTCTCGGGGCAAGCCAGATCGCATCTTTCATCGCCTGGAGAGGCAGGACCATGTTTCACAAGATTTCATTTGTACTGCAAGAACTTAAAATTATTAAAATTATTACACTCGACGGACTTTGTATTGATTTTATGTATAATAGTGTAACGGACCAAAATGAAACAATTAAAAAAATATTAAAATAAATTTGCAATTTTTGGAAGTGTCGATTTTCTTTTCTTTTTTGAGGGAGGTGTGTTGGTACTCTAAGCCAGTTCGGATTTCTTGGAGTTGGGATTAACGTGGGATAGGATTAACTTCTTTAAATTTATTTTTTCCAAACGTTACACACCCATAGTCAGTCTTCCTTCAGTTTCATGGCTAAGTATGTAGTGTACTTGATTCGTGTACACGGAATATATACGTAACTAATTATAAATTTATTGCAATAATACGTTCGCAATAATTGTTCTCAGCCAAATCAGATGAATGGCTCGGGAACTGAAATATACAGACAGACATAATCTCCTCATTTTGTTGTCACTTTGTAATGTGTAACAATTGAATCACTGTGATTAGATACGACGTGAAGTGTTTCTAACTCTCAGGTGATGCAGCCCCCAATTAATCATAGCCGACAGCTGGGATATAGCAACTGCGGCAGACGGCGCCTTGCACCAGCAGGAAGCGGCTTGCGCCGGCTCTCAGCGTTACCATTTCTACATTTCATTTGAAAAGTCACTGTACGAATATTACTGTACCCAACTAAAAATATCCGCTCCCATTATAGTAAATGCTCGTATAACAACTGCTGAATTCGGGGGCAAAAAATTAACGAAATGCCGGAATAGCGAGAGGCTACGGGCTATACGGCCGGGTTCGAATGCCGGCAGAAGCAAGATTTGTCTCTTCTCTACAGCGTCCACACCGGGTCTGGGGACCGTCTCATATTCAATGGGTACCGGCGGAGATCTCCGCGGGGTAAAGCGGCCGGAGTGTGAAGCTAACCATAATATGCTTTACGATATACGCCATTACCCAGAGAGATAATCGGGATAATTGTAAATTGTATGCTTTGTGCTAATTGGATTTTATTTTATTTTTAAGCGACTTTTTTAATTAGCAGCTAAAGTTATAATAAAAACAGAACAAACATTTATAAATCACCAATCTGGACCCATATCGGCAAATAGCGCAATAAGGAGTGACATTCGTGTAATAATTGCCTGATGATGACCCGACAGTGTCGAAACCTGTATCAATACTTCTACACAGTAAACGGGTGCTAATACAGTAATATTGATTTGTTTATTATATAATTGTTGTGATTACTGATACATTAAGAATATTTACTTCATTTAGTGTTTACTGACACATTAAGAATACGCGGATCTGCCCTGTATACATCCACTCCCCTATATGCCTTCATGGCGTAGTGTTCAATTAGCTAAACACAGGGACATTTTACATTTACATCTACATGAATTCATATACATAATTGTACGAACATCTATCTATCTATCTGTCTGTCTGTCTGTCTGTCTGTCTGTCTATCTATCTATCTATCTATCTATCTATCTATCTATGGCTCTACAGCTTTTTTTGTTGGATCTTGGCCGCTTTTCAGTTTCTTGATCTTTTTCACATTAGGTGGGACTCCTTGGACGGGGGATCAGCCCGCCTCAAGGCCGCTACCTGCACACACAGGACAGCACAAACACAGAATAAACGCACACAGACATCCATGCCTCAAGCGGGATCCGAGCCCACGATCCCGGTGTTTGTGCGGGCCTTAGACCGCGCGGCCACAGTGATCGGCTCGTGCGGACGTACTGAGAAATGTTCGTTTCTTTCGTGTTCTAGGTCCTTGTGTAGTGTATCGTTTTTTATCAGTGACGAGTGTCACACTTGCTGTTTATTCGTACATGGTATATAAGGGACTACAGTCTTAATTTACTTCGTTTTGCTGTTGAAGAAGTCTGCAGCAACTGGTCACAGATTTGTGCACGTTGTATTCTACACCGGATTTATCTGGAGCAGAGTGGGACGCGGTTGCAGCAGCCCTTGTAAACACAATCATGAATCTGCACGTTCCAGAGAAGAATTTCTTGGCTAGGTGAGCGACTATTATTCTCAAGTAGAACTCTTCTAGATGTTGTTATCTGTTAGATCAGTTGAGTACATCGTAATATTTGTAGGTTCTCGGTAGTTCAAGGATTAGGACATAGCGAAACAGCAATAGTATAGGCTCCATGCTGACTTTATCTCGAGACACAGACGCAAGTATGCGCTCCACAGTGCCCAACATAACTCCCAGCATCCTCACTGGGGCACTAAACTGCGGAGTTCTTGTAAACAAACAGATTTTCCTTTGAATCGTCAGTTTCCTTTACGTCTGAAACTATAAATAGCCAATAAATAATCAGGTTTTATGCAGCGGGTTTCTTCTCACACAGCTCTGGAGAGGGACAACGGTTATGGAAATAATGTTTAAAAGAACTTGCTGTGGAAAGTGTTCACTGTCAGTTACGAGACGAAACACACCGCAAGTCAGTCAAAACGTAGTGCAACTCAATACAGACCACTTAACGAAGTGCTTCAGGAGAGCAAGGGATCCAATTACAAGCAGGCACTGAAATTAAATAGAGTAACAAGAAATGTAAAGAAAGGAGAGAGACAAAAAGAAAATTATGAAGAATCGCGCCACGGATATAAAAATAAATGTAAAGGTATCGCACATGTACAGAATATGCCCTTGTTGCTTTCTCGAGCAACACTAAGTGTGCCTGACTGGTAGCGCCCCTTTCGAGAGAAGTAACATTTCGAACGCGTGTTCTATTATTTTCCGGAAGATATCGCTCACACGGTTTTATTTAGAAATACATTCTTCATTAACTACTGAAATTTAATTGAGAAAGTTAAACTCTTTCCAGAAAATCCCCATTTTTAGATTACTTACCTTATTTTGAAACAAATAAAAGAAGGCTTATGAAATCACCTTGCTGTCCGTCTTTTCATATATTTGTATCCCTTCCTAAATTTTTTAGGAGGTATATGAGATCACTTGCTGTCTGTTTGTCTGTGGGCCCCCTTAATTTTTTCGTTTTCTGAGCGGTCCGTGTCGGATCAAAGGGACGTAGGCGATTAGCTCTTCCAAGCACTTCTTTTATTTGAGCGGGGGCCCATCTCGAGGGCCCTGTTTCTGAAGCTGGAGTGTTCATATTCACCGGGTGCCGCCCTATGACAGGTACACCCTTAAATAATGAATACGAACAAAAGCTTACTAATAAATTGAAAATCTAGCAAGGCGCACGTTCATACGTATACACATCTAGATGGACGGTATGCCAAAAATCACTTCTTCAGAAATGTGGGGGGGGGCCTAAATTCCGCAGTAGTGTTCAGAAAACCGCGACTTCACGAAACTGTCTTCATATCGCTGATTTGTGTTTGAAAGTAATGTCTTACCCTAACAGCTGAAGCTTGAAATGGGAGTCTGTTGGGCTGTTGGTCTTCTCTAACACTGCATAGTTTCTATACTGACTAACCAACTCCATGGAGCTCAGCCCTTCTTGAGAAACTGCCACTCGCTCATTACTGTGTTCACAAGAGCCCTCTAATTGGTACCTATCCTGAGCCAGATTTATCCAGTCCATACCCCCCCATTCCTATCTTTCTAAGATTCCCCACCTAGTGGTCTCTGTCCTACTGGCTTTCTCACTAAAATCTTACATGCATTCTTCTTCTCACCCGTACATTCTACATGTCATGCCCATATCATCCTTCTTGATTTGATCACTCTAATTATGCTGCTTATAGATCCCGAGAGCATATTTAAATACCCCCACCCCTAAAAGACAAACTTTATTCATTTTTGGGCGGGGGCCTTTTGTATGTGAAATGGTCCCTATCGAATGTTACAAGAAGATTTACTGTCTTATGGAACTGAGCCCTTCTTGAGAAGCCGCTCAAGCATTTCCCAGAATTTTATGGAACCCGAAGGTTCATTACCATGTTCACAAGAGCCAATAACTGGTCCATATCCTGAGCCAGATGAATCCAATCCATACCATCCCATCCTATACTTCTAAGATCCATATTAATATTGTCCACCCACCTACGCCTTGGTCTTCCCAGTGGTCTCTTTCCTTCTGGCTTTCCCACCAATATCTTACATGCATTCCTCTTCTCCCGCATTCGTGCTACATGCCCGGCTCACCTCATCCTCCTTGACTTGACCATTCTAATTATAGTTGGAGAAGAGTACAAGTTATAAAGCTCCTCACTGTGTAGTTTTCTCCAACCTCCTGTCACTTCATCTCTCTTCGGTCCAAATATTCTCCTCAACACCCTGTTCTCAAACACCTTCAGTCTGTGTTCCTCCCTTAATGTCAGAGATCAAGTTTCACACCCATACAAGAGAATTTCGTTCTAGAAATATTGTCGAAACGCTTGAGGTAAGCAGAGTATGCAACATCAGCCACGTCCATTCGGAGCAGGACTCCAGTGCTTCTAACACGGCCACTGCCCCCTCACCAATGGTCGCAATCTTCACGGACATACATGGTCTTGCACGTGCAACTTCTGGAGCATGTGCTTCAGTATATTCTCAGCATATAAACACAGGTGTGATTCTCGACGGTTACGAAACCATGGGTATATGAAATTCAAGATTAATTTGGATCTACGTCACAGTAATTTCATGTTGGCAGCAATGTAGAATGAAATTTAGAGCTTGTAGGATGGGGTTGTATGGAGTGGATTGATCTGGCTGAGGGCAGGCACAAGTTGAGATCTCTTGTGAACACTGTAGTGAATGTTCTGCTCCATATAGCGTTGGAAAATTCTTGAATAGCTGCAAAATTGGCGGCTTCTCAAGAAGGGCTCAGCTCCATGTAGTTAGTCAGTGCTTTAAGTACACAGACGCCAAAGTGTTCATGCCTTGTCAAGCAGCAAAGAGATGTATAGGCCTGCTGTATATATATGAAATAGCTGTCGACTTGTGCCTTGTTGCCACACTGTGCGTCATGGATTCCAGCCAGGTTTCAATTTTCACTTTCAATTGACGATATTTATAGTTAGTTTACACTCGAGTAAAAAAGGAACACGGCAAAGGTCATGAACTATTTGAAGCTTCTACGTAACCTCGAACAAATAAATACGAAGTGACAAATTCTGTTGCTCTGTTTACATCAACTTTAATTTCAAGTCAATGAAAGAATTCCGATATCCGTTTCTTTAATGACGATTTCACATGCCCCGTAGGTCATACAGCGTCAGAAGGATGAGAATTATGTTGGTAAGGCGCAAGAAAGCACCATTCAATATATCGCAGTTTCCCTAGATAGACAAATTTAAGACACTAAAATCTCAGACTGGGCTGCCTTCATGGGGATAATCGAAAACTCGATCAACCGAATTCGAAGTAGGTGTGTTAATATCGACGGTAGGCCGCGCCATAGCTCAAGCGCTTAGTCGCTGGCTTCCCACCGCGGCGGCCCGCGTTCGATCCCTGGTCTGGTCAAGTGGGATTTGTGGTGGACAAAGTGGCGCTGGGACGGGTTTTCTCCGAGTACTTCGGTTTCCTCTGCCAATCTTCATTCCACCAAATTCTCTATCATCATAATGACACGGGGCAGGCTACAATAGGCCAATCAGTGGGCCCCGCGCCGAGTGGACCCAGTTGGACTCCACACCCCACTAAGGGAATTAAAAAAATAATATCGACGGTAAGTGTATCTCAAGGGATGAATTGGGTGATGGGTGATTTATTTAAAGATGTCAGTCCAGCAGTTTCTGGGATCCAGTGAATGAAACTAAGAGAATGTGCCTGCTCCTTCTTGGAATTTCTCACTTATTTACTTACTCATGGAAGCGGCCTCCGTAGTCTAGGGGTAACGTTCCCACCTCATGACTCAAGGTACTCAAACCCGGCGGAGTTCGTGGAATTTTTAAGGGCTGAAAAATTCAGGGAACCAGTCCTCCGGGAGGGACTTTAAGCCGTGGGTCCCGTGTCGTAGATTTACGGCACGTAAAAGATCCTCACGTCTCTAGGAGACCTCTGAGCAAAATTAGGCAACAAGTTTCCCGCCCAAGTAGTTTCGAATGCCTCTGGTAGATGGGGGAAATATCAGGTAGCGAGGGCCGACCTCGTTGGCTGAACGGGGCTGATAGCACGCACCAGTACCGGTAGGGTATGGCGACAGTAGAAATTAAAGGGGGACGCACAATGAACCAATAACTGGTCTAAGTGCATGGGGAAACCCACCCCCTCTAATAATAATAATAATAATAATAATAATAATAATACTTACTCATGGAACTGAGCCCTTCTTGAGGAGAAGCCAAATCTGCAGCTACTCAAGAATTTCCCAGCATTTTATGGAACCCGAAGGTTCATTGCTGTGTTCACAAGAGCCCTCCACTGGTCCCCATCCTGAGCCAGAACCATCCAATCCATACAATCTCATCCTATTTCTCTAAGATCCATTTTAATATTTTCCAATCACCTACGCCTTTGTCTTCCCAGTGGTCTTTTTCCTTCTGGCTTTCCCACCAATACCCCATATGTATTCCTTTTCTCCCCCATTCGTGCTACATGCCCTGCCCGCCTCATCCTCCTTGACTTGATCATTCTAATTATACCTGGAGAAGAGAACAAGTTATGAAGCTCTTCATTATGCAGTTTCCTCCAACCTGCTGTCACTTCATTCCTCTTCGGTCCAAATATTCTCCTCAACACCCTGTTCTCAAACACCCTCAGTCTATGTTCGTCCCTTAATGTCAGAGACCAAGTTTCACACCCATACATCACAGCCGGCAAACTTATAACTTTTTATATTCTAATTTTTATGTTTTTAGACAACAGACGAGGAAACAAAAGGTTCTAGACTGAATGGTAGCAAGCATTACCCGAGTTCAATCGCCTCTTAATTTCTTCCTGAATCAGGTTTTGATTTGTTACCGTTGTTCCCTGGAATTTCTCACTACACAAATTATTGATGTCCGCGTTATTTCTGCTTTGAACTGAGATATTTGATTTTGACCAGTAATAATACCATAATATAATAATAATAATTTACGCTAGGTTAGATTAAAATTATTTTCGTAACAATTTACACAAAAATTAATTGATGAATATGAATAGTTATTTATTTCCAGACCATGACATGTTTCGATCATACCGATTTTCAGTATTCATGTATACATCAGCCGGGGTAGCGCAGTCAGTATAGCGACTGGCTACGGGCTGGACGTGAGGAGCCGGGATAGCGCAGTCAGTATAGCGACTGGCTACGGGCTGGACGTGAGGAGCCGGGACAGCTCAGTCGGTATAGCGACTGACTACGGGCTGGACGTGAGAAGCCGGGATAGCGCAGTCGGTGTAAAGACTGGCTGCGGGCTGGACGTGAGGAGCCGGGATAGCGCAGTCAGTATAGCGACTGACTACGGGCTGGACGTGAAGAGCCGGGAGAGCGCAGTCAGGATAGCGACTGGCTGCGGGCTGGACGTGAGGAGCCGGGATAGCGCAGTCGGTATAGCGACTGGCTACGGGTTGGATGACCGAAGGCTCACAGTTCGACTCTTGTTAGGGTCACGCTGTTAAAAAGTTGAAAGATTTTTTATTAATATTTCAAACCATTTTTAAAACGACGCTCCGACATATGTCATAAATTATGAATGTGCTATATACACGAATAAAATTTTTACAGACTTTAGATACTGCTCTCGAAAATAAAATTTTCCATTAATGTATCATTTGAAGTTCTGAAGGCAATAACTATGAAAATTAGTGTCTTCGGGATGTGACGACCGCCGTGTAGTCCGGTACTTCCCTATCGACTTTTCAGAGGAAGGTACTAACTCCGTCTCCGGAGTAGGTATGCCTAAGGAGATAATTCGTGCTTTCGAAACGTCAGTAACGATCGACAAGTCTACATGTCGTCACTTAACACAAGACATAATCTTCAACTTCCATTAATGCTTTATTTAATACTAAAACGTCCATAATTAAAAAAATGTATACCTCCTCTTAGAAAGAGAATACTTGCCTTTGCCATGATGGAACAAGATGGAAGAGTTCAAAAATCGCCAGTATAAACTATTTACGAGTATTCAGACGGTACGAACGCGAATTTACTTTTTCCGACAAAATGTAACTAGATTCCTAATGCAATATTTAATCGAAATCTGTCGCATATTTTCGTAAATGAATTTGCGAACACAACAGGTGAACACAACTTTCCATCTATCACCTTACTTTAATTCTTTTTTGGGGGGGGGGCTCTTGTGCCCCCAATAATAATAATATGAAAAATAAAGTATGGAAACAGGCTGTATGCTTTAAGTACTATGGCTGAATACTGTATCTAGAGAAAAGCGCAAAATTCCTATAATTTGTTTTCTCTTGTTGTTCTGAGTCATTAGTAAAAGCAATGGACCAAGTTAGTAAGTAGTGAAATACGAAACTTGTTATTTGAAATGCAGAAAGTGAAAATACGTCACCATTCATCATAGCGAATCCTTACCTCAGAGCACTGTTAACTGTAGAACTACTATTGATGCTAGTTTTGTTTTCATCAATGTGCTCTTACAGCTTCAATGGCTTTTGTGTTGAGTGATGCTACGCTCAGGAACGTGTGCGGGAGCCTGTTCGGCCTCGGGACCGCCGATCGAGAGCTTTCTAACACAACACATGTGGCGATCTATACATAGTATTGCAATGTTCGTCACAGCTTGCTCCCCTACGACGCCTGCCAGTTGCTAAATAAAAACTGCAATAAACCCAATGTGTGTCGATAAGGAAAGCCAGTAGACCTTCTGCGGACTCTATGGTCACTCACGGACCTCAGCGAAGTTCAGACATACGGAAACAGCAACTGATTGGAAAAAGGGGTAGTCACTAGTAGTGATCCAGACGCTACGAAGAATGACAGTGGCTCCAGGTGGTGACAGCGTAGTGGAACACTTTGCTGACAGCCTGAGAGCTGCATCTCACTTGACGTACACTTGAGGTAGAAGAGCCCAGTTCGCAATGAATCACATTATAGAGCGAAGTGTCTGCAATGCAGCAGAACGTCAGCTTTGTTTAAGTTGTGGACTTCGGGGTCACTTTACCATGTAGACAGTTGTATGTGCAAGCAGATTTTTTGTTAAGAATTCTTTGAAATACCTACGTTGAGGTCATCTATGATCATCCATATAGAAGTTCGCAGGTTTTACATTTGATAGTATAGAATAAATTTCGATGGGGAAGAGCTTTGTGTTCTGGGACACTACGTCAGTAATTCATCGAAAGTCAATCGACGTTTCAGAGAAATATGTCACCTCCATAAGCCAAGGAAGAAAGCAACTCAGAAAGCAGAGACCTCTAATTACTACATGCTTTCTTGGCTTATGGAGGCGACGCTGAATATGGTGGCGACATGTAACTCCGAAAAGTCTGTTGACTTCGAAAGGACTACACGGCGTTATATCCCAGAAGACAGAACTCTTCATAACCACCGCTGTGAGAACCTCAGACCCTTTAGATTTCGATTAAGTTAGTGCAAATTTAATTGAAAGATCCAAATTTCGTTTGAGACTGCTAATATTGAAAACGTGAATTTAAAAATACTTCAGTACAGTGGAGACTAATCATGTGACGGCGGAAGTAGAACCAATTGCAAATCCGTCCTATTTATTTGACTTATTCTTTGTTTATTTAACAACGCTTTTGATGTGTCAAATTGTGCAGTCTAGTACGGTGCTATGGTCACTGAATATTGAACTGAAAAGTGTTGAGGAAAGCGACCGTGGCATACACTGAATTACTATCCCTGGATTTTCTTACAGGGAGAAGAAAACCTCGACAAACATCGATAGGGAGAGCCGGTCTCCTGGCCGAGATTTGAATCCGGGACTTGCAAAACACAAAGCATGAATATTCCCTTCTCCTCCGCGAGGTTCAGTACGTCAAG
Source organism: Cryptotermes secundus (assembly GCF_002891405.2). Lineage (NCBI taxonomy): Eukaryota > Metazoa > Arthropoda > Insecta > Blattodea > Kalotermitidae > Cryptotermes > Cryptotermes secundus. The sequence goes on from NW_019745083.1 coordinate 235,910, forward strand.
AGTTGTACAGTGTTGAAAGTAACTGCAGCTTAACTAAGCGATCGTTGTGAGAACCCTGTGAAGCCTACCCACTGCGCTCTGACTCTTAAGTGTAAGAGAGCTGAGGAAGTAGAAAGCTGTGTAACGGGGACGGAGAAATTCGCACAATTTCCTACCTTATTCTGGTCTGGAAGCAAGTCCCAGAAAGAGATTGGAATACAATATTAATGTGGATTTTAAAGAAATGAAGTTTTGAGGATGTGGGCTGGATTCATCCTGAATAATAGGACCCAATGGCGGGCGCTTGTATAACGGCCAACGAACTTTCTGCTCCCCTACAATGCGGAAGATTTCTCGGAAAACTTTGCGACTGACAGCTGTAAAGAATAAAGTTTCTCCATCGAGTTAGCCGTACGCATGTTGTAATGCGCAAGAGAATATGATTAATGAATTGCGCAGCTAAACGATGTGGGATCCCACGCTGAAGTATCCGCTTCGAACCCAGCTATGTAAATTATCTGTACTGCATGGTAACGGATTCACAGTGCACCTTGCGGATTATGATCCAGTACGTTATATTAGAAATGTGTTTATTTTTAGGAGGATAGTAAATTCCATTTTATTTATTTTTTATGTATCTGACGATGCTGTCATTAGTTCAGACTGTTTTGGTGTTCATGCCTGGATGCAGAGTGAGAGAGAATTATATAAGACTGAGATGCTTCCATAAATGATTATTTCGTTACGTAATGCATTAAGTACATTATCGCAACAAACACCAATACAAGTTATGCTCAGTGTTGGACATCTGAGTCGCTCTGTAACAGGACTTTTGGTGGGATATTCACCAGAAATGGGTAATGTCGATCGTGTGATGTTTAGTAAATAACGAAACTCGATAGAATTAAAATAAGGGAAGTTAATATCTGAGAGTTACAGTGTATCACACTGAGTGCAAGCAAGGACAGGTCGGACTGATAATTCCTGAAATCGGAAAATAAAGATTTAGCAGTAGATTTAGTAATAATAACGCTAATGCTATTACTACCACTACTACCACTACTACTACTACTACTACTACTACTACTGTTACTACCACTAGTAAAGTTACCTCTGTAATAGGCCATGGATGCCAATACAGTTGTGAGACGTCGAGGCTCCCACATTTTCTAGACAATCGGGTCACAGATGGCGGTGAGGTTGTCAGCCTTAAGCGCCGGCCGCTTTTCACCCTCCAGGAAGATTCCTGGCACTCATTTCTGTTAAGGACTGGGTCGACCCCAGGGCCATAATGCGGCTGGAAGGATTAGGTCAATTGAAAATTCTAATGACCTCATTGGGAATCGAACCAGCGACCTTCCGATTTGTAGCATAGTGCCTAAACTAACTACGGTACCGCGTGCCCCAGCAGCAGAAGCAGTAGTAGTAGTAGTAGTAGTAGTAGTAGTAATGATTAAATTTGAAGACTTGCCACACTTAGCACTTGTGAATGTCTTTGGGTACTGAGGCAGATAACAAGATTACTCTCTTAGTGACGGCAGTTTCATGATTTGGATTAAAATATGCTAACTCGATGTCAGTGTGTTACAGCCTTCAAAGGGATGAGAAAATGGTCGTTATTAAAGATGGGCAAGAATGTGAAAGCAGGCAGTCGTAACTTTTCCGACCTGTCGTCGCCCATTGACCCGTTTAATCCCTGAAAATCGTAGGATCTTCCTCCTGGGAGCTTGGCTAGTGAAGCATTCACGGTGACTAAGAAGTAACGGAGCATTGTTGGCCGACTAGCCGAGTCAGTGCGGACCAGAAGTCAGGGTATGATTCTTTTATTATGGAGGTAGAGGAGGTTTCCGAAAAGTTCGTTTTCTGTTCCAACGTAACTAAAAGAATACACCGAGATATTTTTCATAACCTCAGCTGAGATTCGAACATCGTACTTCCTGGATTTAAAGTCAGAGCTTTACCACTACATCAGCATGCGCGGTACTTTTTTTTTAGAAAAGAGCATTCAGTTTGCTTATAGCTATAACATTCTTCCCACGTTCAGAGTCTAGTGCTTAAAGGCGTTTACAGTCGTTAAGCAAACAAAAATTCCAAGGAATTTATCGTCGTGCCACGATACGTATCTAGAATGCTTATAATTCGTAAAATTTATTAAAGAGGGCTTCAGTAATACGATCCGATTCCTCTTATCCAGAGGCAGACAATTCCGAACTCCCTATACATTATGGGAATGGTACTCGGGAAACCCGTGATTACGTACATTCGGATTTGAAAGTAGGCAGGGAATGCACCAAATGACGTACTCGTATCTTTTGAAGATCTCTCTCCGCTTACAAAATCGGGATCAGAATGCGGCCCTTAGAATTCTCGTGATGAAAGCCATTTTAGACACATATAATTCACAGGCTTGAAGCGCTGTATAGCAGTGAGTCTTCAGAATATAGCTAACTCCCGTTTCTTATATTTTTACGTTATTTTGTGCCGACGGTATAGGGTCTCGATACTGACAGCTCCGTTAAATAAGAAACAAACGTAAAAGAACGGTATGTGGGGCACGCCGTAGCGTAGTTGGTTGAGTCACTATGCTACAAGCCGAAAGGTCGCTGGGTCGATCCCCGATGAGGCCAGCGAATATTTTCATTTTACCTAATCCTTCCGGCCGAACTTTGTCCCTGGAATCGACTCAACCTGTAACAGGAATCCTCCGGGAGGTAAAGGACGGCCGGAACCTAAGGCTAACAAACTCACCGCCATCTGTGAGCCGATTGTCTAGAAAATGTGGGAGCCCCGACGTCTTACAATGCTATGGGCCTCCACGGCCTGATACAAGGTTAATTTTACCTTATTACATAAAACAAGGGCATGGCGGCTGCTCAAATTTAAATTTAGCTTTCCATTTTATTGCGAAACATTGCTGCAAGTGAACAATATTATATTTAAGCATCCTGTTGCACTCCATACGATAAATGACAATGACAACGACGTGAGTGTTATACACCTGATGATGGCCGTCTGAGGCCGAAACATGTAGTGTAGGGAGCAAGATCAAAAGACACAAAATATATTGTTTGCACTTGAGACGGAGTTTATATCATTTATTTATAGCTGCAAGTGAAGTTTAATTCTGTGTATGGATACATACTAGATAGATCTACTAGCACAGTGTCCAGTTTGTCAGCCTCTTCAGCCATCCTGGAGAATGTACTGCATTTCAATCCCAGGGCAAATCGCAACAAAGTCACCCGAATTGTGACTGAAACTTCGTGACTTTGACTCGTTAATATGTCATTTCACAATGGGTTTCAAATTCCGAAAACTTGAGGTCATGTGGGGCAAGTTTAACTTTCTTCGAACTCGTAAGTAAAGTAAAGTAAAGGTATCCCTCTAACAGGCCGTGGAGGCCCATAGGGTTATGAGATGTTGAGGTTCCTACATTTTCTAGACAATCGGCTCATAGATGGCGGTAAGGTTGTCAGCCTTACGCTCCGGCCGCCCTTTACCCCCAAGAGTACTCCAAGAATATTCCTGGTACTCATTTCTGTTAGAGGCTGAGTCGAGCCAAGGGCCATAGTGCGGCTGAAAGGATTAGGTAAATTGAAAAAAAAAATCCTATGACCTCATCGGGATTCGATCCCGCGACCTTGCGGCTTGTAGCATAGTGCCTCAACCAACTACGCTACCGCGTCTTAAATCCGTATTCTTCAAACTCGTACTAGTGAAAATTATATAAGGAAATATAAAAGTAAAAAACAATTAAGAATCGATTTTAAAAGAGGTTTACTTTTTAACAGAAGTCTTCCATAGTAAAATTAGTGTAATATCTAATCTTTCCTCTACAGAGATAAATGTTTAGCGCCATTTCTTCGTAATGAACTCTGAAGAACAACCAGCCTTGTCCCATAATGAGTTGGCCTGTGTCCGTTGTTGGCTTATCAGCGCGTCATGCTTTGTCTGACGGGACAACTTCACCGAGGGAGTAGGCGCTGTGCCGAACATCACATATGTGAATTTCCAAATGTATTCGCGGAACAAGTGTCATTATGTTATCGTACTGAGGTCGTTTGAACTTTCTTTTGATGTTTATAGTGACTTCACGCTTACGTTTAGTACCAAGTGTTGACTTCCTCAAGACATTTAATATTATCTGTAAATTTAGGAATAACAGCGACTTGACCTTTGCTGTGAAATATGTATATTTTTACGGCCCGTGACTGAGCATCAATTTTCTATTGGACGAATCAGGAACATCAGTATGATAGACAGTTACTGATTTTCTTAACAAAAGAAAATCGGTATTAAAACAACCGCAGCTTGGCACTGTTTATCTTCGTCTTTTCCAGAGCATCAACAGGCTAAACCTAAAATACGTGAAGTGGAAACAACAGTAACGACATGCCCAGTCTTAAATTACTTTTATGATTATTGTTCTCACAAACACGTCAGCCAAATAACAGATACACCGATATTTAAGAACATTTCAAATCAAAATTTCTAATTCTAGAAAATAAATTGCATAGAATTTAATTGTTTGATGATATAAGGCCCAAAATTAAGAAGCACAGACAATGTCGAGGGATTAGTACGAATTCGTATTATACAGTGGATGGTCAGAGTGTTGCTAGGTGACGGAGCAGTGAGCACCCCGCTACCGAATACACACAGGACAACAATAAGAATCGCCTCTTCTATGTAACGACCTGTAAACAACCTTCAGTTGAGTGCGCTACAACAATAGGAGTCAAGAATGAAAGATATCTTCTCTGTGGTCCGTGTGAAGCTTATATAACGAGTATCTGTTATAGCTTACATTAGAATCCCGCGTGGAGGCAGGGTCGAATATTTCCACCGTGTCCCTGGAAGTCGTAGGAGGCGACAAAAAGGAAAGTTTCGAATTTGAGACAGTAAAATACGGTCGCGTGTCCTGTGGGACTCGGACCCGAAAATGACTGCGCTGACGGTGGCCAGCAGCAATTGTAAATGACAGACCCGTCCTCTCGTCAGAGAGAGCGCCCCATATCAACAAACCCGTAACTGTCTGACAGTAATAAAAATCTGGTCGTAAGTCCCACACGGGTGCTTTATTCCAAGATAGGCTGGCCGACTGACCTCCGGCCGTAGGCTCCCACACACAGACGCGATACAATTCGGGACGATACGCTAGAGTGAGAGTCTAGTGCAGAGTGCTTATAAGAGAAGAGACTGCAGTGACAGGTCTAGTTCAGATGAGGTCAGCAGTTGTAAGCTGAAGGATTTGGCCATTTGCTAGGAAGACTTTCAAGGCAGTTCAGTAGTTGATGTGTTAACCTTGAGAGTTCTATGATTATCTGTGTGTCATAGATACAGCAACCGTGAAAGTGTAATAACGAATTGTAGTTACGGCGAGTGAAATTATCCAGTAAATCGAGTTATAAAGTACGGAACACATCATTTACTGTCGCGTTGCCAGGATACAGGTGACAGTGTATTATATATATATATATGTAGTGACTGTGTGTTGTTTTGTCTTATCTGAAAACAGAATTGAATTACATCGGAAAGGAATGTGTACCCCATACTAGGTACACGCACTGTGCGTAACAGACCTGAACAAACGGCAAAGACGACGAACCAGTCTCAGTTTCCTGACCGCTGTGCTCTTCAACTGCTGGAAAACCGGACGATGAACAAAGTCCAAATGCCCAGTAATTCTGAGCGTTATACACCATAGTCAGAACCCTTCAGAATCTACTAGTACTTGATCTGTTACGCCAGGCTCTATGTTTATATATAAATTACATATTGTGTATATGTACACACGCATATACAAGCGTACCTTCAAGAAACCATTTCTTCCGTGGCTTCTAGACACGCCATATGCAACTGTCAGAACTGTTGCCGTTGCTGTTTCTATAAAGGTCAACTGAGCTGTTTAAGAAACCTGGAAATTGGAAGTAATAGGAAGTAATTTTGGAACCGGGGAACTGTATGCTAATGTTGCTACTGAAAGCAGGCCTGCAGAGTTAGGACCTGCGCCTGTCCTTGGCCTGATACTGCGGCACGCTAGCCACCCACACTCCACCCGCATCCGAAACAAGATGGACGTGCTGCATTCCCATCGGCGATAAACCGTTTCTCTGATTCTAATTCCGGCATTTCTTGGATTGCCTTCACACGAAAACTTAAAAAGAAAACTCATTTCAAAGAGAGACCTGCCGAAACCAGTCATTCTGTTTGAGTCGCCCCCCCCCCTTTTTTCGTTCTTCCTTTCTTTACCTCCAACATTTTGCCTTTCGTAACTTCTTATTACCCCTCTTTCGCTTCTTAAGGAAACAAAGCAGTCTCATAAGATCATCATGTTGTGTGTGTTTATGTGTGTTCTTCATTTCAACATTTTAACGGTATGACTAATTTTCACGAAACGTGGTATCAGCGTTCAATACTAGCGCGCTTAATCTGGGATTATGAAACGATATTTTCAAAATATGCGACTTCTGTTGAAGTAATATATATATTGTAGAATAAAATAACGACGTGGCGACGTATTTTTTTATTGCTAGTGGGGTGGGACTAAGTCTCTTGTACTGCGGCCACTTCTGGCCTATTGTACCAGCCCCAGATGATAGGTGAGGGTGATTGTGGAGCAATCGGTGGAATGAAGATTGGCAGAGGAAACCGAAGTACTCAGAGAAAACCCTTCCTAGCGCCACTTTGTCCACCACAAATCCCACTTGACCAGCCGGGATCGAACCCGGGCCGCCGCGGTGAGAAGCTAGCGACTAACCGCTTGAGCTATGACGCGGCCCGTCCATTATTTAGGAGATGTGTTTACTATGCCGTTGCCTAGATACTGTAACGTATTTCAGTATTTCACAAATATTACGCTGAGTGTCACGGTTT
>NW_019745083.1:249238-301428 GCF_002891405.2 Cryptotermes secundus
CTACCTGATGTCGCACTACACGACACCTTTTTGCTACCTGATGTCGCACTACACGACACCTTTTTGCTACCTGATGTCGCACTACACGACACCCTTTTGCTACCTGATGTCGCACTACACGACATGGGAAGCCAGCGACTAACCGCTTGAGCTCTGGCGCAGCCCACGTGGCGACGTAAGAAATTTTCTTTGGCTTTAGGTTCTATATATATATATATAAAACTATTGAACCACTGGAGCTATGAATGTGAAGCCTGGCACGATATGCAGAGGTTAGACAAAACAATGGAAACACTACACACACTATACACATTTCTCTATCAGTATGGTGTTGGACCCAATTTGCCTTCAATAAAACCGCAGTCCTTTAAATGGACTCGTAAAATTTTGAACAGTCTCTATTGGAGATTTATACCACTCTTCTTGAAGAATGTGTTCAAGTTGCTTAGGGATATTGGAGGTGGGAACCTGTTCCTCACTCCAGTCTCCAAAACTGACCAGAGTGTTTCAGTGATGTTCGAATCTTGTGATTGTGCTAGCCAGGGAAGATGTTGAAGTTCACCCTCATGTTTTTACAACCATGACTGCATAGATTCAGTTGTGTGAATGGGTGCATTGTCGTCTTGGAAAAATGCGTCGGTGTTCGGAAATGCCGTCTGAATAATGGGGCGCACCTGATTACCCAACCAGTCCACGTACTCCCTTGCAATAATTCAGCCATGAAGGGTCATAATGGGACCAGTAGAATACCGTACCGCGATCCTGCTGTCCACACTATCACAGAACTTCCCCCGTGTTTCACTGTTCGGACCGAACCAGGCTTTCCGGATTGTAGACTTCCTTGGGTGTTCTCTAAAGATAAACTTTTCGTGATGTGGAGAACAGCGTGAAGGACGACTCATCTGACCATATCAGGCGCGCATTTCCACTTGTCTAATGTCCACGTTTTACGGTCGTGACACCATCCGAGCATTATCTTCAACAGTAAGAGATTTAGCAATTGCAGCCCTACCGTGGATGTTAGATTTGTGAAGTTCATGTCAAGTCGGGCAGTTTTTGTGGAAATAGGTTCCAAAAGATGAATATTCAATACTGCTCTCACCTGTGTTGCAGTAGTTCTGTGATTTTTCGAAACAGCCCTTCTCAATTTACGACGATTTCTTTCTGTGGATGTTGATTTTCGCCCACTGTTCCTCTTCGCTGATGTCTCTCCATGTTCATGTATGCCAACATAACCTCAGAAACTGTCGCGCTGGACACACTTGATAATGTGGCAGGTTTGTCACAGATGCTCCAGCTAAACGCGCTCTAACCAACTGTCTTTAAAAGTCAAACAACTGTCCCATTTTCTGTTGTTTTTTCACACGGACTGTCACTCAACACAACCACTAATGCACTGACAAGAGCATTACAGAGTGTAAACGAACGGAAGAATATTCAGTGTTCTCAATTTAAGTTTTTTCAGCGTAGCCAACACAAATTTTCTTCCCCAGTTTCTTAGTGTTTTCATTACTTTGCCCACCCCTCGTGCCTGCACAGTATAATGCAGCATTATTCGCAAATCGACAGTTACAAATTTGAGGCAGTGATACACTTTGAGGTTACATCCGACAAATTTAACGCAGAGTGGTTCTGTATCTGATTAATAATTATTCACAATAGGAGAATAAAATGACAGTAATAATACTAGTGATTTTAGGACCACAAATCTACGAAACAGGAAAGTAAGCTTTATGAATTCTGCTGGTAGCTCCTTGTTTAATTCCTTTCCTTCTTTGTCCATTCAATTCAAATGGGCCATCATCAGGTGATGATGGCGTAAGATTTAAGCCGATATATATATATATAGCATTCTTAGTTCTTACGAAAAAAAAATGTTGCCTGGCTGAGATTTTAACATTTCGTGACGTGCCGCCAGGAAGGCCGGACGATAAGACGTCCATCACTGGTCAACAGCTAGGAGTTCCTAGGCAATGCAATATAAGCAGCCCGTTGCCTAGGAAATCGCTTAAACAACACAAAAAACCTAACAGTTGGGTTTCCACGGTCACAAAGAGGCTAACAATGCCTGAGTAACGAATTGTTTGAGGTAGACATGAATATCCGTAGCAACGAGAGAGTCGTTTGCACAGCAGCATAGAAACTGAACCTATCGACAAGGTGTTCTCTATCCCGTCCGAGCGTGGGATATAAGCGAAGAACATTTCAGAGGATCACAAGTCGCAATGTGACTTGGACTTGGACTTGGGTCACAGGAAGCGACGAAAAGTTACGTCTCAGATCTGAGACAGTAAAATATGGTCGCGAGTACCAAGGGACTCGGACCCGAGAAAGACTGCGCTGGCATGGGCCAGCATCATATACAAAATACAGACCCATCCACTCGACAGAGAGGCCCCCCCCCAAAAGACCTTAACTGTCAAACAGTAAGAAATATCTGATCGTGAGCCCCAGATGGGGCTGTCCCTATACTTAACTAATTATGCACTACGTCATGAAGGCTCACGTGGGAGTAGAAGTATTGATCCACATTTTCTTGACCTCGGCACTAGCTGGAGGTGAGTGGTCAGCTTCACGCCCCGGTCGCTTAACTCCCCGGAAAAAGGTCCCCCGGTACCCATTTGATAGGAGCTTGGGTGGACCCTAGTGTCAGCCTGAACGACATAGAGAAGAGAAAATTTTTTATCCTACCGGGACTCGATCTCCAATCCCTCGGTCGTCCGGACCGTAGCCAGTCGCTATACCGACTACGCTATCCCGACTTCTACCACAGTTGCGGTAGGATTTCGCAAATGGGGGATCAACTACAACGTAACTTCCCTCGTAACATACACACACACACACACACACACACACGAAGAACACGGGCAGACATGAATGCTCCAAGAGGAATCCAAACTTGTGGCTTGAGAGCGTGCAAGTGGCATTACTGTTAACTCCATTCCCATACAAACATATCAACGCCTCACGTCTGTATATTCAGATCTCTCTCATCGGGCACACGAGTGTAAAAATTTTGGCCTCATGTAAGACCACATTAGTCGAAGTGCAACAAACCCCAGTGCCATATGTACCCATTGCTTATTTCTACAGCAAGTGCTTTTACTAGAGTGATTGGTTGGCTATTGGCCATGTTACTGTTTAAGTTTAAAATGTCAACAAACAGAGGTGACCTACGTCTTTAGGAATAGCCAGGTTTTCAAGCAACATAGTTGACGTGAGGTACGTATAACACCGGAAAAAGCTTTCTGGTGCTTGCGCTAGTAGCTGTGCGGCCTAAACATGTTGCATATACACTGAAAGGTGTAGCCCAGTGATTAAATGAGGTGTGATGTGTGCAGATCAAAGTGAACACTAGGAACGACTAGAAAATTTCCGGTCTCTTGAAGCCCCATTTCCTATCGGCGATGTTACGTACTATAGTGCTACGGCCCCTGCGCATTTCCTTATTCAAAGTCGCACAGTTGCGTCAGATATCGTCATGCTGAGTCTGGCTGCGTCAATTTAGCTTATATCAACCCACCACAGAAACCCCTACACATCAAAGCATGAAATTGGGCCTGGTTGTTTCGAAGAGTTTACAAATCATTTATACCCTCGAAATTTCTCCTCGTATATTAAAATACTTCCAAACTTCGAAAAAATAATGCTCTTTAAATCAAACAAATTTAATTTTTTCCAGAAATTTCAACATTTTGATGGTTTTAGGATTTTTTTTACAAAGGTAAGTATCAGCTCCATTAAGTTAGTTCAAATTTTTAAAATTCTCAAAAACTCTTTAATTATTCCATTATTTGAAATAAATAGGAGTAGATTTTGAAACTTTTAAAGTGTGCCGAGTATTTAAACATTCGATGTCTTAAATTCCTTTAATTCATAAGAAAAACTTAAGTTTATTGAAGGGTTCCGAAATTATTTAAACTTGAAAAATTTGTATATGGTAAAGATAAAGTTGCCGGTCACGGTAGCCGAGCGGTCTAAGGCATGTACTGTCTTCGCTCGCTTGGAAACCGGGATCGTGGGTTCGAATCCCACTCAGGGCATGGATGTTTAGTTTCTGTGTGTGCGTTTTTGCGTGTTTGTGTACAGGTAGAGGCCTTGCGAAGAGCTGATCACTCGCCCAAGGAGTCCTACCGAATGTGTAAGATCGAGATAAACCGAAGTGAACGGAGAGGTTCATGGAGGTAGGCCTAGGCACACTGGGGCTGTAGTGCCAAGGAGGGGTGGGAAGATAAATTTGTCCTTGTGCTTGGCTAATTCAGCACTACACCATGAAGGCGTATGGGGGAGTGGATTTATAGAACCACATTTTCTTGACGTCGGCACTAGCTGGAGGTGAGTTGTCAGCTTCACGCCCCTGTCGCTTTACCCCCGGGGAAAGAGCCCCCGGTACCAATTGGATAGGAGGTTAGTTGATCCCCAGAGCCGGTTTGGCCGACTCAGAGAAGAGAAAATTCTGGAAACAAGAATTCTGCACACATCACTACCACTTCGTTCGCGAACGTCACTGGAATTCCTTTCGATTATTGGCTTACATTTGCTCGTCTACGTCTGCTCTGCATAAAGCTGCATAAATTTGCCTTCGGTTGCAGCTGTACGTAATTTCCCAGTATCGGACACGCCTACTTATTACAGTATGGTGGTTATGTATAAACCTTTGCGCGCATACTCTTAATTAATTCATAAACTTTGAACTTGAGAAAGAACTTAAAATTACATGCTTAGGATTGGTTAACCTTAATTTCTATGACAACATGAAAGCAATTACACACAACTCAACTTACACGTATATGCAGAGAACATTCTTTCAGTGTGGCTTGAACTGCAGATTCACTAATTTTCAAAACCGCGCACGCGCGTTACGGCATTACTGTGTGCGGTAAAGTTGGCGGATTATTTTTGGTTTTAAAACTCTCGTCTTGGAAGAAAAAACGAGCATCTCAGATCGCCTTCAGAACTTCTTACAGGATGTCCCTTGTACATGAGAGGTTTCATAACTCTTCTCCACACACCGCAAGAAAGTCGAACCAAGTTGGCCAGCTGTAAATGCGAAATGTTTCTAGAAAAATGTCGAACTTCTGGAATTTGTATTACATATAGACTAGGGTGAATACTACAACTTAAAACTGCATGCTTACTAAAATCATATTAAAATATCCCGCAAGATATCATACAGCAAATAAATTTGCATCAAGTCTGGAAATATTTGCGAGAGTCATAAGACGAGAAATGGCTGTTCTTTATCTGGCAGAAGTCCCGCTCCCGGCAGACAGCTCTCATGCTGTCACAATGACTGGGAAAGAACGCGCGTTAAATTTACGAGAAATTAACAGAAGTAACACGCACACTGCTTTTACTTCCACGTTAATTGTTACAGATGAGTTTTTAGCCTACTTCCCTTATTTTGAAAAAAATAAAAATAGGCTTAGGAGATTACTTTGCTGTCTGTTTTTGTCCATCTATGTGTCGCTCCCAGCAATATGACCTACAATTTTCACAGCACTGGCAAGACCTTAGAAACATTCTTAAACAAAATCTCTGTGCTAAATGAACATAATGATAGATATTACGAAACAGGAGCAATTCTGGGCCAGACAAATTATGTCATGAGGTCACTAAGACTGTAACAGATCCAGCATCAGAGGACGCGGAAGAGCAGCGAGACCTTCAAAAGTGAAAGTGAGAAGTTGAACTTTAATTTATGAACTTTTCAACCAGTGGTAATAATATAACTAGTTGAAGTGAACTATACACTGAGAAACAAGTGAATGTGATAGCATAACAAGTGATCGAAATTGAACTTCGACTCACGGAAAAAAAAATTAATTTTTAAATTTTAAATTTTAACTTTTAACATTTGAATAGTATTTTAACTTGTATTTTATAAGAACAACTGGACATATATTATAGAGCGTAGGCCTGAACAGGATAGAGGATCGAAATAAGTGGAAAACGAATGTGATTGCGTGTGATTGTGCAACTGTATTCGTACACCTGAGGATGACCTCTTGAGGTCGAAACATGTAGTGTGACAATAATAAAAATGTGTTGTGTGGTCGGTGAAATTAACCATAATATTGATTATTGAAACTGTAGGATATCTGTAATATGACGATAGGATAAGAATCGACAGGGATAAGGAAAATACTCTGAGAAAACCCATTGCAGTGTCAATTTGTCCACCACAGATCCCACATGACTTGTCCTGGGATCGAACCCGAACACCCGTAGTAGTAAACCGGCGACTAACTGCTTGAGCTTCAACACGGTTCTCCACGGTTTGTAAATGCATTGTCACCAATACGAAACTCCAACTGAGGGATGTAATTTGTCACGCAGTAAGGTGTACATGAAGTTAGTGCATAATGGGGATTCGCTTGTTTCATAATCTTCATCATTAAGATTTACCGAGTTTACGTCAAAACCTGTTCGACTATCTCCTACGGTCCACTAGAAGCAGAACTTTATAGGAAGGCAACTCGAACTTCGCGAAGTTTCTGAACGTGTAATGGAACAAGATGGCTCCGACTTGTAGCCGGGAGGCTCCTGGTTCAAATCTTGCCCAGGAAAATGTGGTTTTTCTCAGTCCCTCCACGCTACTGGCGATGTAATTCCTCAAATTAGGCCAAGAGGATCACTTCCTTCCACATCCTTTACAATTCACGCTTCATTAATCTTCCTACCATTTGACGCTGCTAGTGGCATCGCTAATTAAGCCACAAATAAAACAAAATAAAATTGCGCTTCAATGGTGGGCTCGTATTCTCCAACTGCTATGGTTGCAATACCGCCTACTTCTTTGGCCTCGACGTTCACTTATTCAAAATGGCTATAAATAAACTTGGTGCGCATGTCAAGATCTCCAGTTTCTAATTTGTCATCAGCTGAAAGTTAAGGCACCGTAACGATCAGCGCCTGTTGTATCACTACGTGTCATCACCATCACCATCATCATCATCATCATCATCATCTATACGAACGTAGACTTTTGTTAACATGTTCAGTCTCGAAGAATGTCGTCTCGTTCGTCCATCAGTGTGTGTAGTTAATACAATTAACCATGTTAAGTCAAGTTCCCAGATATTCGAACATGTTTGTACAGAATTTTTTTTCTTGTCACTACAGCTCAAGTGGGCCTAGGCCTGCCTCCATGAACATCTCCGTTTTGTTAGGTTTTTCTAGATCTTACACATTCGGTAGGACTCCTTGGGCGGGTGATCAGCTCGTCGCAATTTTACAGAAAATATGTATTGAAATTTCAACAATTTCACAATAACTGTGACGTGTTTGTATTTCATGCATAAACACTCGTTTTTCTCGCATATNAGACAACAAATAGACCTACAGGCAAACGAACGAACGAATTAAGCACTACTCCCATGAAGGCATATGGGGGAGTGGATTAAATAGACCTACAACGACTTTAAAAATGTATATAGAAATTCGTCTGAAAACTTTGGAACTTGCGTAGCCTCTAAATTATCTTTACAAGACCAACAGCATCACGAAACTGTTAAGCAATTTTTATTGTAAAACTGTGTGCTTTAAGATAACCAAAAGAATGCTGCAGATAAGTTATGTAAGCTGTATGTATAGAGCGGAGGCACGCGGTAGCGTAATTGTGTGAGGCCCTATAATACAAGCAGAAGGTCGCGGGTTCCATTCCCGATTAGGTCAATGTCAGTGATTTGTATTCCCTCCATTCTGAGTCACCTTAGCAACGTGTATGAAAGTAAGTAAGTAAAGTAATCCCTGTAACAGGCCGTGGAGGCCCATAAGGTTGTCAGACGTCGAGGCTAGCACATTATCTAGACACTCTGCTAACAGACGGCGGTGAGGTTGTTAGACTTACGCCCCGGTCATCCTTTACCCCCAAGGAAGATTCCTGGTACTCATTTCTGGTAGAGGTTGAGTCGACCCCAGGGCCATAGTGCAGCTGGAAGGATTAGGTAAATTGAAAAATAAAAATCAACCTCATCTGAACTCGAACCCGCGACATTCCGGCTTGTAACATAGTGCATCAACCAACCACGCTACCGTGTGCCCCCCCCCACACACATACACATACGCGCTTTTATAACTGTAGATACATTGCGTTGTAACTTGTATTTGAAAAGTTTTCATTATGGCTTGGATTTATTAAATTTGGAGGAGACGGCCTTTAGATTTGGAGACAATCTGCGACTGTATTGAATAAGCGGTCGCGGGCAGCAGAAAAATTGATGGCCCTCCAGCTGGGGTTTGGGCGTGGGGCTAACAACTCCTCGCCACACAAAAGAAGTTTGTTACGAAATGTTACGCAGGGCCTCGGATTTGGACGAATGCTTTTGAACGACGTAAGCAAAGGAAAGTGGACACGAGATTTTCCACATAAACTGTAAAGAGTCTCTATAGGGCAGGTACACTGACAACAGTTGACCATTAGGAAGACCTAGACGCAGGTGGAAGGATAATATTAAAATGGATGTTAGAGAAAGAGGATGGGGTGTTATGGACTGGATTAATCTGGTTCAGGATATGGACGAGTGGGTTGTGATCACGGCAAAGAGCTTTCAGGTTCCATAAAATGTTCGGGAATATTTGAGTAGCTGAGCAATTGGTGGCTTCTCAAGAAGGCCTCAGCTCCGTCGATTTAGATTATTCAATAAATATGGAAACAATACAGATTTAAATAGCAGCCTGCAACAAAGAAACGTGGTAGCACTCAGCTGGAGTACAGCCCAGTATAATAGAGTTCATTCACTTCCAGTCGGGTGCGCGGTCCATGTCGCAGCTTCCCGCGTTGAGTGCCGACACTGGTCCTCTGCGGGTCACCGTCCACTACCACCACCACCCAGCCCTAGGGTCCATCACTGGCAGTAACCGCGCGACGCCGTCTGGGCTGCGTCGGTACGCGAGAAGCTACACCGACCATGTCGTGACGGCAGTATCAACGACGCCATCCGTCGGGGTGGTGGAAGGACGCGGAGTCCGACGCGTGAGGTTCGAGTTACCGCCAAAGCCACCGCCACCGTCTGTTCTGCACAGTGGCGCTACAAGCGGAAAGTCAGCACAACAGAAACAAGTAGCGGGAGTCGAAAGTTGGCTGCGAAGTCGAGCGAATGTCGCAACGTTCTTCGGCGGCAGTTTGTCCCACGAGCGTCAGTTGATTCACTGCGCTGGAAGTGGGCAGATATTAACTGGAGGGAGTCGGGCGGTCGTCGCTACAACGGCAGTCTCTGCTCCAAGAATTCACGACACCGAACGATACCGGAGGGGCACCCTGCCACCTACCTTGCCTCCAGCCGCTGCCTGCCCCGGGACCGATTACTCCCCGGAGGCGGTCGCACTTCTGAAGGCAGCGCGTGATGGAGACGAAGCAGCACTCAGTTTCACTATACGGCAGGCCGAATGTACCGAAATGCCGGCCGAGGAACTCAACTGTCAGGACGGCAGCGGGCGGGTAAGTACGTCTGATTCGCGTTAACCCCTGTAATGAAGGTAAAGTTGTCCCCGTGCTTAACTAATTAAGCAATACGCCATCAAAGCGTATGGGGGAGTGGATGTATAGATCCACATATTCTTCTCCTCGGCAATAGTTGGAAATGAGTGTTCAATTTCACTTCCAGGTCGCATTACTCCCGGGAAAATCGCCTGGTACCCATTGGATAGGAGGATGGACACTAGAACCAGTGTGGAGGAAGAAAATTCTTGCCCCTAGCGGGACTCGAACTCCGACCCTAAAACCGTCCAGCCCGTAGCCAGTCGCTAAACCTATTGTAGAAAGTCTTCTTGAGTCTGTAATTGTTATAATTTTTTCTGTACAACACGCATAATCTGAATTGATCTTGGGCCATTTAACGACACTGTCACATGCGCAGCGGTTTCCTGACGTCGAATGGTAAGCGAAGGTGATCGCGTTTTGTTCGTCTTAAAGAATAAGGGAGGAAGCGTTTGTGATTTGTTTCAAGGTAGGCCTACTAACGCAGCATTCGCTGGCGAGACTAACAAGAACCAAAAGAACACTCAATTAGAATAGTCGATGCCCTGCCCGTGGTTCGAACCGACCACCTTCCATGCCAGAAGTAGCCTGAGCATAATGAGGTCGTGTTGACCCGTCTTTCCGTCAGCCAGCTTGTTTGTTCCTAATTCTAATGAAACCATTTCGATGCAATCTGGTATTGACCTACGTTGAAATTTATCGGAGAATTTTAATTTTATCGTCCGAATATAATCTGCAATTTACACGAATCCCAAATCAAATATGATCAATATTATAGTACTGAGATGATATGTAACCTAAACTGTAAGGCCTCATCAAAATCTCCAACTTCAAATTGAAACGTTTTTCGTCATGGCGAATATTTAAAGAAATGCAAGGGGAAACAGTTTTTTACTGTATGGACTAATGGCCGATCACAATGGCCGCGCGGTTTAAGGCATCGAATGTCTTCGCCCGCTCGAACGCTGGGATCGTAGTTTCGAGTCCTGCTCAAGGCATGAATGTCTGTCTGTTTATTGTGTGTTTATGTTGTCCTGTGTAGGTAGCGGCCTTGCGACGGGCTGGTCCCCGTCCAAGGAGTCCTACCGGCTCCCTTAGGTTAAGAAACTGAAATGAAACGGAGCGTTCCACGGATATCCTATGCTCCAAGTTGGAGCAAAAGGAATACGGAATAATATAGACTAATGAAGTTTGTAAGTATTTTTCAGTACCAGATTTATATCTGCAATAAATAAAAATGAAAACAAGTGATGTACAAAAATAGCAAAACGACTTGTTGTGTAAATAAGCCCTTTGTGCACCATGGCAGAACGTTTTATGCTATTGTTAAGCACAGTAACACTCCTTTCCCTCTCTGATTCAGTGACGTGTTGTTTCATACACGAGACGGAAATACCAGCTGTAGTGATTTGCTATGCGATTTGTCGATTTGATGATGGTTTGTAGGACTTTCCCAGTAGGGACTCATAAAGCCTTTCCTATTACACAGTCGAGTACTTCCAGCCGTACAAATACTGTGTTGTTTATGTTACATTTTTATGTAATGTAAGTACATAACCGTAATTGTTCCCGTCAGCACGACTTCTTGTAGGTTCACTATACAGTAATTACACACTACACATTTCGGCGTTTCAGCCACCATGATGTGTGCATTGTCACTACTGGCTGCACTGCTCGGCCCAGTGGGGACGTTTTGTGTAATGTAACCATGTATGTCCTTGTTATAAAGTTAAATATTATAATTGTTAAATTGTTGAATTCTGAAGTTCTTTTGTTATAAGTGTTGTCCTTTACGAATATACGTATGTATCATGTTTTAGGTAATTTTGCATTTTGTGAATGCAGACGTGGTTTTTCACAGATGGCTAGTTGTCGTCTTCATTTTCGTTGTTAAGCTCCGAGTTTTAGATGTAGATTTTTTTGGTTATGATCTGAAATGTGAATATATATATATAAGCGTGTAAGTGACTTATGAAGTAATTTGCCTCATGGATTAGTTCACTCCATACGGGAACTACAACTCTATTCGCTTGCGTTTTTGAGAATGTTACAGATAGTTATTGTTACTGATATCAGTATTAACATTACTGATTATTATTCGGGAGGAAATAACTAGTTACTTAAGCACAGATTCTATGAATTTTAGATTTGTCGCATATAATTTCAAATTTTTGCATTGATCCCATTTTTGTTATTGTCTGCTTATGGGCAGTATTTCATATTTAAAACGCAATTTATAAGACTGTGTATAATCTACCATCATGCAAAATTTCATTTCTTATCCAGCGGTGATTGTCTCTGTCAAAGCAAAAGTTAATGAAAATATTGTCATGAACCCATGTTTTTATACCGTGTCAAAAAGATGCATCATCACCTGTTACCATGCAGTATTTCAGCAGCATATGAGGTAGCTATGATGACTTGTTGCTGCATGCTGGCCAATTTAAAAGCCCCAAAACCTTAATCGGCCCGCTAGACAAGAAATAATAATGAAAATAATGCTTTTTATCAAAATTTTAGAGTAACTTTTTATGCAGCAAAAGTTGTTAAGTGTTAATGCATTGAAATATTTTAATTTGGGGGGGAGGGGCGTAGATTTTTTTTTGCAAGATGGAAGAACTTTAGTCTAAAAGCCTGACACTACTTCTTTGGCAGCAGATTTCAAGTGCCCGGGCGTATGTGAGAAGTATAACTCGAAGGCGGTTTCCAATTTTTTTTTTATCAACGAGTAGATTTCTCGGTTTACTCATGACGAGTTTCATTCCTGAGAAGAACTACTCACAAACGTGTGTGCTTCCGAACAGATTTGCCGTTCATCAGCAGAGTTCCTTATGCACTGGTAGTTCATCAGCAGTTATCAGTTTCTATGTCACGGACCCGAACATACCAGAATGTGCATTTCAGATACGTATCACACACACACACACACACACTATATATATATATATGTCATTTACATTTAAAATTCGGCAGTAACATTTTCAATGTTAACGTCAAATGGTATGAAAATAAATTGACTGTGGCCTCATATTCGCGTTTATCTTGAAACCGGAAGTTGAATTCTTCCGTGTAGTTCCTATCATAAGTAGGCGTTTCCAGTCCCAGAATTGGGAAGGGTGTCGTTATTTGATCACAGTTGCTGCTCACAAAGTTGACGATCCCACTCGAACGTTGTTATTTTATCAGATATTTCATTGACAGTGCAGTTCCCACGTTTTACTTTCATTGCGTCCATGTGTTGAGTGATCCTGCTCACGCAGCCGAGGTGACAAAGCTGAGGACTACGAGTATATTCCCCTTTCATAATAATTCACTCATAGCTTTAACACCCGATAGAGAATGACCCAACAAACTTCTCTGTAAAAGAGAGCATCTCTATTGTCAGATTCAATACAATTCAAGAAATCATTCAATTATCGATAACCGCCTCTGTGGTCTAGTGATCAGAGTTCCTGGCTACAGATCCAGAGGTTCCGGGTTCGATTCCCGGCGCTACCAGATTTTCTGTGAACTGGTGAGTCTGGAACCGGGTTCACTCAGCCTCGTGATGATAATTGAGGAGCTATTTCAAGGAAATAGCGGCTCCGGTCTAGAGAACCGAGATTAACGGCTGTAGGGATCCGTTGCGCTGACCACGCGACGTCCTCTATCCGCTAAAGTTGACACAAACTTCGCCGACAAGCGGCGGTCGGAAAAGTTCGCATGCAGACTACAGGCCAAGGAGTTATTTTCTTTTTACCTAATTAAATTAAACAGTTTTAAAGCCATTGCAACAACATTCGTCATTTTGAGACATTCGTACACACATTTTCCTGGTTTATCAAGTCGTAGTGTATTATCAAATGACGTTCAATATTCTTCGCGTCGTTGGTGATGAGCGAAGACTCACCTTTGGTCCCTCTGAAGGAAAAGTTCTGTGTTGGAACATCCGGATTTTGCAACAACATCTCGACTTCTGTCTGTAAATCTGCAACAATGATGAACTTTTTCGTTAGCATCAAGGTAGCCGATTCCTCAGTCATACTGAACTCCATGTCGAATCCATAAAGAAAACAGCGAATTTATTAACAATTCATTGCCCATTCGAAGCTGCAAAAATATCTTCATATATTCTTTCTAGTTGCGTTTATTTTTTCTGTATTTTACGCAGTTTTAATCCATATATATTCTCGTCTGTTAAAACAAACTCCACTGACAGAGTACGCCGTTATAAACCTCACTGTACAACCAATCTGTCTGAAATTTGTCAGACATAAGCCAGAAATTTAAAACAAACTCTTATATCAGAATCGCGACGATACAAAATGTGTGTTCTGTAAAATTATTGGGAATGGTGTCACATTTGTGCCATTGATATTTATAACTTTTATAATAAGAATTGCAATTTCTTGCGGAATTGTGGGCGTGCATATACACGCTGTAACTGCTGCATAACAATTTGCAGACATGTCAGCAAAATTCTTTACAACTCGTATATTTTACAAACAAAACCCTACGCCCATGAAATATTAACAGTCGTCGCAAGAAGGAACCGAATCCTGAGTTCTATTAAAATTGTCACGTAATTCGGCATGAAAATGCTAACGAATATTTCCTGTTGCAGCACAGAAATGTCGGTCCCCTTATTTGTCAGACGTCGCTAAGTTCATGAATTTGTAGCTTGTTTGCCCATGAAGTGTGCTTATGGAGTATAGCCAGCAGGTTGGGCCTGTCAACGGCACGCAGTAGTCGAAAAGGGCTTTGACCACAAAGGACACTTTCACATCACCTGACACTTTGATGGTGTCTAATTAGAAGTATAATGAACCAGAAGCTTTCCTGTACTTCAGGAAGTCTTGCGGTGCCATTTGACCCTAAAGCCTCACAGATCCTTGTTAAGAGATGCTCTTTAATTTTCACGTGCATAGTTTGCTCATGCCAATCACAACGGCAGCGCATGAACTGTCTTGGCCCGCTAGAACACTGGGATCGTGGGTTCGAATCCCACTCGAGAAATGGATGTCTGTGTTCGTTATTCTATGTTTGTGTTGTTCTTTGTGGAGGTAGCGGCCTTGCGACGGGCTGATCCCCCGTCCAAGGAGTCCTACCGACTGTGTATAGATTAAGAACTGAATAGGCGGCCAAGTTCCACAATGGCTACACAGCCGTAAATAGACAAATAGGTTGTTCATTTGGTGTAATTTTATGATCTACACTTACATTTACAGGTTAGTTGAAAACCTCGTGGTCTTGTTTGCAGTGCTGTTTGCAGGTCACATCCCTCTCCACCCCCAGATACCTGTGACGATGTGGGAACATGCTCGTATCCTTTATCTCTTCTTTCTGTATAATGTCGTCATATTGATGCTACGTGTGATTATGGTAACACAGTGCGCCCACAGAGCTTACACGCTCTGGTTGCAATTGTACTAGGCGGATCTGTCAATAATATTCTGTCTTCATCAGCCATTATTTTCATGGTAAATGCCTATTTAGAAGAGCCTCTTGAAACCCATGTTTTTGTATTTTTTTCAGCGCAAGATCTGACGAGGTTATGTTCAGTTTGTGAGCTCATGGGGCATCTTGGTCAGACAAAACTTAATCACGAATGGAATTCCGTTGCCGAAGCGATAAAAGACGAGAAAAAATAAATCTATTCTCAGGAAGGTCGATTATTTATTTATCAGCTGTAGGCGTTAC
Organism: Cryptotermes secundus; assembly: GCF_002891405.2. Classification (NCBI taxonomy): domain Eukaryota; kingdom Metazoa; phylum Arthropoda; class Insecta; order Blattodea; family Kalotermitidae; genus Cryptotermes; species Cryptotermes secundus. The sequence continues at coordinate 264,399 of NW_019745083.1, forward strand.
GTAAATTGGAATGAGCTGTGTGGGTAGGAAGAGATATGAGAGGCAGTGATGGTGACTCAGTGCACTGTACTGTCAGACTCGTCTGGAAAGAATGAGAAAATAACTAATATCTCTCTCAGAACATACAGCCTCCGGTCTGGTTTAGAACATGGTCTTTTCTGATATTTGATGCTCTTGCAACGGTGACTATGAAGATAATTGGCTGAGATGTGACGCCGTGTAGTCTGGTAGATTGTTGCCGATATTAATTTTCAGCGCCTTTAAAACCTTTTAGACTACACGCCGTCACCTCCATGAAATAGTATCCTCGGGCTGTCTTCTCAGTTTGAGTAGACGCTTACCATTCTGCAAGTTGTGAACTTGTTACAAGGAATGTCGCGTGTAATGAGTCTCTGCCACGTGCGCGAGTCTGTCAGCTTCAAGTTACTGTAGACTTAGATGCATGTACTGTGTGCCATGTGGACCACGTTCAGCATTAAATTAGGTTTTGTTTCTAGCACAGTGCCACTGGACCCTCATCTTGCACGTGGTACGGCACAGATACATCGGATACATTACCCTGCTTGAAGCAGCCATTCTTGTGTTTTTCGATCCGTATCTCGCTTCGAATTCGATATGTACTTATGTCCCATCACAGTGAACTCGACATAAGTGACGTTTTCAATGCATTCTTCGCACAGAAAACTCAACACAAGTGACGTTTTCAATGCGTTCTTCGCACAGTAAACTCGACACAAGTGACGTTTTCAATGCGTTTTTAGTGCAGTCGACTTGACACAAGTGACGTTTTCAAGGCGTTCTTAGCACAGCAAACTCGACACAAGTGACGTTTTCAGTGCATTCTTCGCACAGCAAACTCGACACAAGTGACGTTTTCAATGCATTCTTCGCACAGCAAACTCGACACAAGTGACGTTTTCAATGCGTTCTTCGCACAGCAAACTCGACACAAGTGACGTTTTCAATGCGTTCTTCGCACAGCAAACTCGACACAAGTGACGTTTTCAATGCGTTCTTCGCACAGCAAACTCGACACAAGTGACGTTTTCAATGCGTTCTTCGCACAGCAAACTCGACACAAGTGACGTTTTCAATGCGTTCTTCGCACAGCAAACTCGACACAAGTGACGTTTTCAATGCGTTCTTCGCACAGCAAACTCGACACAAGTGACGTTTTCAATGCGTTCTTCGCACAGCAAACTCGACACAAGTGACGTTTTCAATGCGTTCTTCGCACAGCAAACTCGACACAAGTGACGTTTTCAATGCGTTCTTCGCACAGCAAACTCGACACAAGTGACGTTTTCAATGCGTTCTTCGCACAGCAAACTCGACACAAGTGACGTTTTCAATGCGTTCTTCGCACAGCAAACTCGACACAAGTGACGTTTTCAATGCGTTCTTCGCACAGCAAACTCGACACAAGTGACGTTTTCAATGCGTTCTTCGCACAGTCAACTCGACACAAGTGACGTTTTCAATGCGTTTTTCGCGCAGTCAACTTGACACAAGTGACTTTTTCAATGCGGTTTTAGCGCAGTCGACTCGATACAAGTGACGTTTTCAATGCGTTTTTAGTGCAGTCGACTTGACACAAGTGACGTTTTCAAGGCGTTCTTAGCACAGCAAACTCGACACAAGTGACGTTTTCAGTGCATTCTTCGCACAGCAAACTCGACACAAGTGACGTTTTCAATGCATTCTTCGCACAGCAAACTCGACACAAGTGACGTTTTCAATGGGTTCTTCGCACAGCAAACTCGACACAAGTGACGTTTTCAATTCGTTCTTCGCACAGTCAACTCGACACAAGTGACGTTTTCAATGCGTTTTTCACGCAGTCAACTCGACACAAGTGACTTTTTCAATGCGGTTTTAGCGCAGTCGACTCGATACAAGTGACGTTTTCAATGCGTTTTTCACGCAGTCAACTCAACACAAGTGACGTTTTCAATGCGTTCTTCGCACAGCAAACTCGACACAAGTGACGTTTTCAATGCGTTCTTCGCACAGTCAACTCGACACAAGTGACGTTTTCAATGCGTTTTTCGCGCAGTCAACTTGACACAAGTGACTTTTTCAATGCGGTTTTAGCGCAGTCGACTCGATACAAGTGACGTTTTCAATGCGTTTTTCACACAGTCAACTCGACACAAGTGACCGTTTTCAAGGCGTTCTTTGCACAGTCAACTCGACACAAATGACATTTTCAGTGCGCTCTTTGAACAGTCAAGTCGACAAAAGTGACATTTTCAATGAATTCTTCGCACAGTCAACTCGACACAAGTGACGTTTTCAATGCGTTTTTCACGCAGCAACTCGACACAAGTGGCCGCTTTCAAGCCTTTCTCTGCACAGTCAACTCGACACAAATGACGTTTTCAGTGTGCTCTTTAAACAGTCAAGTCGACATTTTCAATGAATTCTTCGCACAGTCAACTCGACATAAGTGACGTTTTCAGTGCGTTCTTCGCACAATCATCACAGTCAACTCGACGTAAGTGACGTTTTCAATGCGTTTTTCCCGCAGTCAACTCGACACAATTGACGTTTTGAATGAGTTTTTCGCGCAGTCAACTCGACACAAGTGACGTTTTCAATGCGTTCTTCGCACAATCAACTCAATAAAAGTCACGTTTTCAATAGGTTCCCCGCACTGAGTGTGTGAAATGAAGCATAATGGGCAGGCTAAGTCTTTTCGTGTATATGCACCTTTCAAACCACCAAATGGAATTTGTTGAAATTTTCTGTTGGATGACCACACCAAAATAATTTGGGGCCATTTTCGTTATAATTCACATTGTCTCACCAAAATCTCAATTTCATATGGAATTCAGCTAGAACTTTATCAACTTCTTTAGAAAATGGCTCATCTCACAGACTTTGGCAGATTGCATGAAAAATGGATTTCGTTAAATTCTAATATAATTGTATCTTAATAGCAGGACAAATTCTGCACGAAGTGCAATGTTCCTGCAGTAGTTTTGAAGCTCACACGTTGCACAATGAGCAGAAGCTTCTCAGGCGATGAGCGGTATAAGGTGAGGTAGAAACCAACGATTTGGAGAGAAGTGAAGTCTCCGAAACTTTGGTTGTTGGTTTCTGCTCAACCATCACGTGGCCCGAGAAGATTTTAATGCCTCTCTGCGGTAGATTGCTTCTGTCATCGGTGGAATTTACGACTAAGAAGCACGCCATGTTCCTACTCTTTCTTTCCTCCTGGTTCGATTCTCTTTTGTTGTTTTGGTTCTAGTTGTATAGATTGTATATTATGTAATTTGTCGGACACTTCGTAGAATTCCTTGGATGCGAAATCGGTTTATCGCAACGCCTTAACCCACGTAGGACAAAAGAAAAATAACGCAGGCATTTATGCAAATCTAGGCCTCTACCTTGAGTGCATTGGTCGTCTGAAACCTTGCGGCCACTACGCTAACTGCAGTATGTGATCATCCAGTCCTTTGAGGGCGATAATGGTACTAGACGTGTAATTTATTTGCGACTAGATTTGTCTCTGTCCTCAGTGTCATATTTGATAAGGCCGAACCTGCTACATAAGGTCAGGTATCGTCAAAATGACTTCCTGCCCTTTCGCAGTTCATAATTTTCATCTATTTCTTCCCATTATCAGTTACACTTTTCATGGTTATTGGCGCTGATGGAGATCCAATATGCTATAAAAGAGATAAAGGAAAACATTAAACATTGCCGTATGGCTTCATCCTCCCGTTAAAGGCATTCTGAGCATCAGTAATGAAATACGTCATACCTGTTCGTATAATTATTCAGTTAATCAAAATTTGTTTTAACGAAAGCATGAAAAATATAATTAGGTTGAATTGATTCAATAATACTAATTCAAAGTAAGATTTCCCATCCGTAATCGCAGGTAACGCCACCCGAGCCGACATTGGTGGACATCATGGGAATTACTTTATAATGTTTATATTTTGATTAACAGAACTCAGAGTCGATCGCTCCTTGCATTAATTGCAGGCATGTAAACTGTGTAGTACCCACTATACGCCTTTGTGGTGCTGGGCATAGGCGCAGGGATCAAATTAATAGTTTTAGTAATTAATTTTAGTCTTTCACGTGGTTTGCGATGCTGAAAAGCTAATTTGTGTAGTGAGAGAATTATCTTCTGAAATTAATGGAATGACAAATTAGAAATAGGCGTCTGTTTCTCATACGTCGTAAAAATGCTTGAAATGTGTTGGTTCAGCATAACATTAAAAGAATTTAGGATATTTAGGAAGAAGACACTAGCGCCTACTTTTGGTTGGCTGAACGTAACCCAGTAATCAATCACCACATTAAATTTGCAGAATGCTCTCGATAGGATATAGATAAGCTGTCATCTCCGGCGGTTGAACAATTACTGTTCGGCGCTGATGTATGTATCTGCAAATATGTCTGCTTTATCTTGAACCTAACGTCATGACCTACTGTATGGTGCGACCATGAGGTGGTATGGTATTAGTAACTGAAATAGCAACGACGATCAACAAACATGAATGGTAACTAGTAAGGTTACTCGAGCTGGGTATTCTGTTTAGGGATTTAGTTATTTCGGGACCTGAGCAAGCTCATTAGTCTCGCTTTAGATATTACAACTGTTGATATATTTCACGCTCGGTTAGTTGGCAATTTTGTTTCAAAGGACGAACTGCACTGAAGGTACTTTTCAACCGTACAAGAAGGAAGCGAATGCAAATGGTAGAAATAAGCAGCCCTCCACTGTTGAGGTAAAAAAAATATTCTCTGTGGAGAACCGTAGGAGTTCTCGGGGAAGAATAACAGGAAACACGATTTCCTTTCAGATATCAAGTTTCCTAATTATTTTCATCCCTGGAAAGCGTAAATCAGATTTGAGAATCAGTCTGAAAGGTGAAATGAGTTTCGCTCTCAAAATAGTCACATTCCAAGATTTGTAAGACTAGAAGTGTGAGCGCCGGTTACCTCGTCAGTTCCAGCAGAATAGAACTGGAGACTCGAGGACGGCTGGTATCTTCTGGCGTGTGCGAATTCTGTAGGGTCAAATGAAATGATTTTGAAAAATGACCAGAATCCGGAATGCAGACATTAAAGAAACATCCATCTTGAGGACACTGTCAGCTTGGCAGGGTTCCAGACCTGTGTAACCTATAGTGATGCCACAATAAATTTCCACAGCGGAAAAATAATTTACAGCCACTAGCTGTAGCCTGATGTCTGAGCGCTAGCATTACACTGCAAGTTCACTAGTGTCTGTCTCAGCCACAACGTACACACTTCACCACGCATCCAGGTCGTCACGTAGAGTGCCCGTTATAAGTGTCTGATTTTTAACGAAAATGGGAACGTATCGACAGTTTTTGGTAAAACGACTCAGTAATAAATTTAATCAAAATTCCTTAAATTGTTCTTGAATTATTTCTTAATGCAAACGAACAGACAGGCAGGCCAAGAGATGTTAACATTCGCTCCGCAAGTTTCGAACGACAGAAACAGTTCTTCGTAACCTACAAGAAATCCTTTCTTGATATAAAATATTTTTATACTTATTAATGTCTTAGTGTCCTAGCCAGTGGGGTTCTTTCCCAACTTCCACGAGTAAACGTAAAAACAAATAATAACAGAAAAAATAGAGGACATAGAAAGGAAAGTCAGCGAATGCCCTGGTTTTGTAGCCCTGGGCCTTATTATTCCTTCATTAGGAAAGTAAAGCCTTCACTTAAATATAAAATATGCTTAAATCTGTGTTATTTGTACTTTATGAAATAAATACACGAACTGAATATTTCATCACTCTGCAAATAAAAAGGATTGACAAATACTTGTATTTCGCAAAGGCAAATCCTTTCACTTACCTGTTCTAAATTATGTTAGCTTTAAGAACTCGCTGTTAGGAGTCTGAGTCTTTCGTATTTGTTCTGACGACAGAACGCTTGAGTTACTGGACATGAACGATGTAAATTTGCAATTCCAAATTCTAACTAGGTGACAGCAATTCCAGTAATTGCGTAACCCCAATTTTCCCCTAAACATTATCGTTTAAAATTGCCTGGCTCTATCCTGGTTTGTCCGACTCCCTCTTATGCTACAGTGAGTCTGAATCAGCTCAGTACAGTCACATTCCTTCGCGATTTCCAGTGCCTTGCTATCTTACCTGTTAATGGGGGAACACTTGGGGCGGTGATGTGCCCTGCAAGATTCACTTTCTTAGTCGGAGCAGGCCTGAGTAAGAAATCGATGAAGCGGTAGACGAAGACGTTTGTGGCGACGCACAAACTGAAGAGGCCTGTAGAAGCTTGTTGCTCCGTGTCAGCAAATGAATGATGTGCTTTTTAATGACGTTGTGTCAATTTGTGCCGTTATTCAAAACCGAATGATATGGTGCCCTTAACTCAGAAATATGGGGAGGAAGCGATCACTTTGGTTCTAGAGCTGCCTGGTTTCAATATTGGCTTGATTACCGACTATCGTGACTGGATCGTTTTCTTCAGTCTCCGCCCTGGCTCTACCTAATGATGGGATAGAACCCTGAAATATGTCAGTAATTTCATTCTAAATCCTTACCTATTTTTCATTCATGTCATATCCCAATTTCTTTTTCCGTTAAACAGATCTGGACCGCCTCTTTGGTCTAGTTGTCAGAGTTCTTGGCTACAGATCCAGAGGACCCGAGTTCTATTCCCGGCACTACCAGATTTTCTGAGAAGTAGTGGGTCGGGAATGTGGTCCACTCAGCCTCGTGAGGATAACTGGGGAGCTACATGAATGGAAAAATAGCGGCTCCGGTATAGAAAACCGAAATTAACGGTCGTGGGGAACCGTTGCGCCTACCACCTGACACCCTCTGTCCGCAATAGTTGGCACTAACTTCGCCGACAAGCGGCGGTCGCTCGGTCGATATAGTTCGCTTGCGGACTACAGGCCACGGATTTTTTTGGTTTCTTATATAAATCTGATGTATACAGCTGAAATAACGTCGTTAAATATCACAAGAATGCACTACAGTTATTCCAACCTGCTCGGTCAGAGAGCGAAATTCTTTGTGCAACTTGAAATAACTCCCCAGAAGACTGCCGTGCATCTGAATTAGGTTGCAGTCCTGTGTTACGGTGTGCTGGATGCATTGCTTGATTAGTGGGTTATTTAGCGATGCCTTTTCAACATTGTTTTTGTGTGTATAGCCGTAATGTTAGGTTAAGTTAGGTTAGGTTAGGTTAGGTTAGGTTAGGTTAGGTTAGGTTAGGTTAGTTTGTGAATAATGATCTAGACAAGGTACTGAAGAAAATGTCTATATATCTTTGAAGGTTTTTAGGAGGGCTGAGGCAGACCACGAAATAGCAATTAGGGTATTCGACTTCTGGGCCGAGAATCGAACCCGTAACCTCCTCAATCCGAAGGAGTCGGCTACTGACCACAGTTATTCAATACGAGAACTCGCGTTTTCGACTGTGCTACCATCTTCTGGTTACTGAAGTGTTATTTTCATGTCCGGTGACCTGGCTTTCGGAATTTTATTTCCAAACAATATTAAACGAAACTCATTCCTATTGGCACCCTTTCAAATTTATTGCACACATTCTTTTGTACAGTACAATGTAAAATGACTTGGCCTGACTTTATGTTATGTAACAGTTTTCGTATTTGCATTGTGTACATACTAATAGACAACATTTGTAACTATCATGTCAGAACAATAAGAGACGGACTGCCAAGAGGTGTCAAGGATTGCCACGCCTGGCAGTACGTGGTTCGTGTCACAAGTGCACCTGTGCCATTACCGCTAGTCTTACTAAAGAAGTTCACCTAGTCCACGCTCTGTTGCTTTTAGTTAATAGGACTGCAAAAAGTATGCAGTGCATATTCACACGTGCGTTTGGCAGAAGGAACTATAAATCGCGTGATAACATTCATGATCAAGTCTTTATTTCAATGAGCTCCAACATACTTCATAAGCTGTAAGGAAGCATGCATACATACATACAGTCACGTATATGAGTGACTACAGACGGGGTTTGGATTGATAATTGGATTTATTGAACACTTACACATGGTAACTACAAGTGACTCTAGCGCTATCGCTACTTCACACACACTGCAATTAACTACAGCACGTACTTAGTCTTCCCAGACTTCTGTGTCTTCACAAGTCGTTAACCTGATAACGGCTTCCAGCGGCGAACGTTCCCCTTACTCTTGGTTTCCGAACTATCCCCGTGCCTCAGCTACCAGCTCCTAAGAGCAGTAGCTCACAAGGACTGCACTGCAGCGGTCCTCTAACTCACTCACTTACCAACCAACTCGCTCCACTGCACTGTGTTGCCCTGCACTAACTGAACTGAACTGGGCTGGTCGAGTGATACAGCCACTGAGTCTACCATATAGAAAACACCTCTTCCAACAGTACTCCAATTGTTGCGCTCCGGTCGCTGCCTGGCAATGGCCGTTGTCTCGTTGTTTGTTTCGCAATCTGCTTGCAGATTCCCATAACATTTTAAATAGGTGGAAGAACCACTTCTCTCAGCTACTGAATGTACATAGGATCAGTGATGTTAGGCAGATAGAAATGCACACAGCTGAGCCTTTACTCGTAATACCTGATCCCAGCCCTTTTGAGGTTGAAAGTGCTATTGCAAAATTGCAACGGTATAAATCGCCAGGTAGTGATCGAATTTCGGCAGAACTTGTTCAAGCAGGAGGTGAAATATTACGTTCTAAGATCCACAAGCTAATTACTTCTATCTGGCATATGGAAGAATGTCCTGATCAGCGGAAGGAATCAATTATTGTACCAGTTCACAAGAAGGGTGATAGAACTGACTGTAGTAATTATCGGGGGATATCACTGCTATCAACTTCATACAATATTTTATCCAATATTCTTCTCTCAAAGTTAAGCTCATATATAGATGAAACTATTGGATATCATCAGTGTGGGTTTTGACATAACAGATCAATTACTGATCAGATCTTTTGCATTCGTCTGACAGTGGAGAAAAAAATGGGAGTACGATGAGACAGTACATCAGCTATTCATAGACTTCAAGAAAGACTTCAGTTAGGAGGGAAGTACTGTACAATATTCTGATAGAGTTTGGATACCCATGAAACTATTTAGGTTGATTAAAATGTGTTTAAACGAAACGTATAGTAAAGTCCGTAACGGCAAATACTTCTCTGATAATTTCCCTATTCAGAATAGTTTAAAATAAGGAGATGCTTTATCGCCAACCCTTTTTAACTTTGCTTTAGAATATGCCATTAGGAAGGTCCAGGGAAACCAGGTGGGACTGAAATTTAACGGGACACATCAGCTGTTGGCCTATGCCGATGATGTGAATCTACTAGGTGATAATGTAGATACCATAAAGGAAAAACACACAAACTTTAATTGACGTAAGTAAGGAGATTGGTCTAGAAGTAAACACAGGGAAACTAAGTATGTGTTACTGTCTCGTCACCAAAATGTAGGGCAAAATCATGACGTAAAGACAGGAAACAGATGTTTTGAAAATGTGGCACAGTTCAAATATGTGGGAACGACGATAAGAAATGAAAACCTGATTCAGGAGGAAACTAAGAGGAGATTGAACTCGGGTAATGCTTACTACCATTCAGTCCAGAACCTTTTGTATTCTCGTCTGCTGTGTAAAAGCATAAAGATTAAAATATACAAAAGTATAATTTTGCCTGTGGTTCTGTACTGTTGTGAAACTTGGTCTCTGACATTAAAGGAGGAACATAGACTGAGGATGTTTGAGAACAGGGTGTTGAGGAGAATATTTGGTCCGAAAAGAGATGAAGTGACAGGAGGTTGAAGAAAACTGCACAATGAGGAGGTTCATAACTTGTACTCTTCTCAGAGTATAATTAAAATGATGAAGTAAAGGAGTATGAGGTGGGCAGGGCATGTAGCACGAATGGGGGAGAAGAGGAATGCATATAGGATATTGGTGGGAAAGTCAGAAGGATAGAGACGACTAGTAAGACCAAGGGTGGATGATATTAAAATGGATCTTAGAAAGATAGGATGGGATGTATGGAATGGATTGATCTGGCTCAGGATTGGGATCAGTGAAGGTAGCTTGTGAACACGGCAATGAACCTTCGGGTTCCATAAAATGCTGGGAAGTTCTCGAGGAGCTGAAAAGTTGGCGGCTCCTCAAGAAGGGTTCAGCTCTGTGAGAGATTTGAGTGAAGTAAAGTATGAAGGAGGATCGTTACTTCTAAACAATTAAATACGTGTTGTGGTGTGTTTCTTTACAAGCTGATTGTTGCTGAGCTGTCTGAAAATTTCTTGCAGTTAATAAAAGCCGAATATTTATTATCATGTTGACAAAAGCCAACTACAGGAATATGTTCGGAGCCAGTTTAGTCCAGTCCATATTCTCGCAACTTTCTTCAAGTCCATTTTAATATTCCCCCCCCCCCCTCTGCGGTAACCTCTTTCCTTGAAGTTTTCTGTTGTATGCCTTCCTTATCTCTCCATCTCATCCTACTGCGTGTGGTAACTGTGCTCATGTTTGGTTATGAAGCTTCTCATGCTGTTCTGCTCCGTAGTCCTGTGCCTTCACCCCTCTCCTGGGCTCTCACATTCTCCTCAGGTATGCGCTCTCAGACTCTCTCAACCTGTGTTCTCGTAGGGAAGGAAACCAACAACTATTTGTATCCTAACACTAAAGTTCCGACAATTGTACTTGTTTAAGTAAATCTTCAGTTTAAAGTATGGAGCCGGGATAGCGCAGTCGGTATAGCGACTGGCTGCCTGCTTGCTGGATGACGGGGTTGGATTTCGAGTCCTGGTAGGGTCAAGAGTTGTCTCCTCTCCACCTTGTCCATACCGGTTCTGTGGCTCACCCAGCCTCCTACCCAAAGGGTACCGGGGGTAAATCGGCCGAGGCGTGAAATTGACCACTCACGACCAGCTAGTACCAAAGTCAATAAAAGGTGGATCTATACATCTACTCCCCCATACGCCTTCATGGCGTAGTGATTAATAAGTTGCGCATTTTAGCTTTCGTGAGGCAGGAGAACAAACGATTTTGATCCAGATTGTACCGAGCATGTCTAATACGTGTATATCAGTGCGATACTGCAATCGGCTCGCTTAGTAACACTGAAGCATTCGTGAGCACTAAAGCCCTTTTGACATGTAGGCTACACGTGTGTGAGCTCTCTAAGCGAGGAGCAGTTAAATCGGCGTCAGATGCTGGCTGCTAATGATATCCATAAGCAGGCTTTTGCCGACCAGAAACTGCTGTCAGGTGTTTGTTTCCATTGCTCTTGCAAAATGTCTGTCAGTGTAACCATACAGACGTCTGCTTTCTGGCTGGGTGTCTATTCTTAGCACTGTAGCCACCATTCTGTTCACTTAGCGAATCTGATTGTCCAGCTGCCTGAAGACTGGGGGCTCGCTCGCTAGACAGGAGCCCCATTTTGCAAGAAATGGCCAAACTGCGACACTATGTAAGGCTTCATATGACAAGGATGATGATGGTGATCGCCTGTCTTTGTCATGGAGCTGTGTAGGGGGGGGGGAATTCACTAGAAGGGTTATCGGCTGTACTAGATTAATTGCAGTTTCTCTTTTTAGTCACTTCACCGAATGCTGCGATTGCTTGTTACTTTGGAACAGAAAGACGATAACATCCCCCGAAATCCTTACTACCTGAAGGACGCATCACAGACTCCTTCGATGCTACATAATCTGTAGTTGAATCTGATCGTTAAACAGCCTCGGCTCCGCATTTCGGTTGTTTACTCCCAGGAAAAGTCTCCGATGCCGGTCGGATAGGAGGCTGGATGGCTTAGCAAACTGGGCCCAGGCGGCAAAGCTTTTGACTTGTATTCGAGAGATCTCCGACTATCCTAATCGCGATTTTTCGTGTCTTCTCACATCCCTCCAGAGAAATTCCAGGACAGTTAGTGAAAATAAGCAACGACCGCTTCCTTCCTCTTCCTTTACAATTCATCATTCATTAATGAACCTACTTTTCGACACTCGGTACCGTAGTTCGTTGAGGCGCTGTGCTACAAGCCGGAAGGTCGTCGGTTTGATTACCGATGAAGTCACTGATTCTCAATTGATCTAATCCTTCCAGCCGCACTATGGCCCTGAGGTCGACTCAGCCTCTAACAGTATTGAGTACCAGGAAACTTCCTGGGGGGGGGGGNGGGCGGCCGGCGCATAATGCTGACGATGACAGCCTCACCGCCACCTGTGAGCCTCGATGCCTCGCAACCTTGTGCGCCTCCACGGCTTGTTGCAAAGACAGTTTTACCTACCTTTACCTTCGACACTATGTAGTCTTGAGCTACCAACATTGCCGTTAAATAAACCACAAATAAAATAGAGGCTGAGTTGTCCCTAGATATAATCTTGGCATCGCGGAGAGAAAGCAATGCGTGCCCCTGCCAGGAAGTGCATTTCGGTCTCAATATTAATGATAGTCGCAGTAATTGATTTTCTTACGTGCTACTTCAACAGCTGAAGGAGTCAATTTCAAAGTTAGCACAGTCACACGAGTAAAAACTAAAAGAAAACATAAAGGACAAAACGTAAGATATACGTATATGTTTAATGCTCAATATATACGGGACAAGTGCTACAGAACTGGGTGACTGCCGGTTAACCGAATTGGTCAAAATATTGATGTTAATGCAGTGACTGGTTCAAACATTCTTCCAGAAGAATTTGCTGTTGTGGAGATAATAGATTGACCGCAGATTCCAAGCCGTGAACCTACGGCACTAATTGGCTATCAAGGACTCATATTTAAATACGGAACAGATTCCTCCTTCAAGCGGAGGTTCGCATGTGCTCAGTGCGAGATATCCATCTGCTGGTAAGGGTACGGAACACCAAAGGAAACAGATCTGCTTTACATCATTCCAAATGACATGACAGCTCCGAAAGCTGAAGGCACAAGACCGGCGAAAGCAGCTCTCTCATTATTAAGTGGATATTATTAAAGGTTAAAGGAAAAAAGTACCCGATTTTGGATCCAAACTGATCTATTCTTTTGAAGAGGAAACATTTGGAAATATGGAGCTCGGTAGAAGAAGAAATTGGAAAATGGCACTACAAACAAGAACACAGAGAATAAAAAAAACGGTGGCACGTTTTTTTTGATGAACTGTTTTCAGAATGGCGGGTGAAGTGTTCAGGCTGTAAAATTGTGCAGAGAAAAGTTATGTTATGAACACTAGAATATGGCTTCCAATTTAACTTTGACGTTTCTCTTGAATTTCTGCTTTGTTCCTGAATGAGACGATTGATCACGTGTTCTACGAATATAACTTTTGTCTTTTAAGAAATGGTTCTAATCGCTCTTTACTGTGATCTTGTTTCTGTAACATACAATGTTCCAGATTTCTTCTGAGTCTGATGGCGAGTAAAATTAGTAAACAGAAATCGCCTCTCATTTCACTTTGCCTTCCACTGAACCCATGTATAGGGAAAAGTGAAAAATGTACACAGGTTCCGAAAGATCTTAATACTCAAGAAAATATAGAATGACCTTCATTTTTATGCAGGGATTATTAACAAAACTTCTGCCAAAAGAAATTAACCCTGCGCTGTAGTTACACGCAAGCCTATAAGCAGATATTTTCCACACGCTCTCCCTCTCTCTGTATTACCCGCTTTACTCACTATCCTGTACCAACAGTATGGTTGCTGGGGTGTTACAGGTTTCATAATGACGTGTTCTTCCGCTTCCCGAACTTATTTTTGTCCTAATCAGCGTTGCCGGATGGCTCAGGATACCGTCTCGGTTCCCATAGGGCGCCTAAATTTGTTCCCCCTCCATCTGACCTCGCTACAAGAAGGCTCGTTTCTGATATTTGTATAGTTAAGAACAAACGAACCTACAACATGAAGGCTAGTTGTAATCAGCAGGATTTTCAGATTGTAAGTAGCATAATTGCTACTTTCTCTTCTCCGCAACGTCCAGACCGTTTCAGGGGCCCACCCAGTCTCCTGTCCGATGAGAACTGGGGACTTCTTCCCCGGAGAGTGTTAAGCGATCGTTGCTTGAAGCTGACCACTCACCTCCATTTAGTGCCGAGGTCAAGAAAGTTGGAGCTATTCCTCCACTCCCTCTTATATCTTCATGGCATAGTGCTTAACTAATTAAGAACCGAACAACTTTACATTTTACCTTTTATTTATCTATCAATGGCTCTACAGCCCTCGTGGACCTTGGCCGCTTTTTTTCAGTTTCTTATTGTATACACAGTGTGTAGGACTCCTTGGACGGGGGATCGGCCCGTCACAAGGCCGCTACCTACACACAGAACAGCACAAACATAGAATAAACGGACACAGACATCCATGCTTCGAGTGGGATACGAGCCCACGATCCCGGTGTTCGAGCGGGCGAAGACGGTTCATGCCTTAGACCGCGCGGCCACTGTGATCTTTTACGCATATTAAATGACATGCGGATATAGGAATGAAGTAGTAACCGTTAAGAAGGCCGTCGTTGCCTGTTTACGGGTACTATATCGAAATTCGCTCGGCGAGACTAACAAAATGCAAGGCAATCGAAACTTGAAATGAATACCTCTCGTGTACGAGTTTGAAGCGTACTGCTGCCCGGTCCTCTCTGTAAATCTGCTGTTGCCAGTACAAGTCAACAACTGACGTGCTGCCTGCGCAGAATCATAAATTAAGTTTCTGTCACGTACTCAACAATACAGATCTTTATAGTGGCATAAATGTCAGTGTCGGCAAAGTGACCCAACAGCAGGAATATTACATTCTTCTGATGCGTATGTTATTTCTCTCGTGTAGTTAATTAAGTATGCAACCTATAAACGAAGACATATATTTCAAATAAAGTGACATGTTTCCATATAACAATTTACCGAATCTAATAGTGTTATAATGTATGTATGTATGTACAATATTTTACGGGACGTGCCCTTTCACATAACGCCAACCGTTTTTGAGAAATTCTGTAGAAGATACATTTCAGTGCAATGTAAAATAAAGGGTTTATTTGACCAATATTGACGGAACGTATCGAAGCTGTTCATATCCTCTGAAATGAGGAACGCTATTTTATGTAATCTAAAAGAAATCAAATACAGAACTGCACTTAACCGTGCATGAAAGTCTTGATCATTTTTATGACGTCTGTTACGTCAATATTTACGAAGTAACCAGAGAAGTCCTTTCGAAAATGGGCATTGTATTTCAGATTATAAATATGATAAGTTTTGTTTTGCGTGAACATCTTGAAATATCGTGACAGTTGACTATACCAGGTACAAAATTTCCCATTAGTGAATTTAATATACAAGTGAAAGCCCTGATATATTCACAAAAACTGTAATTTTCTTGTTGTTTTGTATGGGCATGAAACTTAGTCGCCCATATTAAGGGATGAACATCGAGTGAGGGTGTTTGAGAACAGGGTGATAAGGGGAATTTTTGGACCTGAGAAGGATGAAGTGATATAAGCTTTGAGAAAACTGCATAATGAGGAGATTTACAACGTGTGATCCTTACGAAGTGTAATTGGAATTATCAAGTCAAGGAGAATGAGATAGGCCGGGCATGTAGCATGAATGGGGCGGAGGAGGAATTCATGTAGGATTTTGGTGGGAAATCCAGAAGGAAAGAGACCACCAAGAATAATATTCAAATGGATCTTAGAGAGATAGGATGGGATGGTATGGGCTGGATTGTCCTGGCTTAGGGTAGGGACCACGGCAATGAACTTCCGGGCTCCATAAAATGTTGGAAATTCTCGAGTGGCTGAGCGACTGGCGGCTTCTCAAGAACAACTCAGCTCCATGGAGTTAGTCATGCCGTCTTCCCTACCGAAGAAGCAGACATACAGAGGTATATAGAGGTTGATGCGTCAGCATAAAGAAGCCGCTGTTGGCCTTTGGCATACCCGAGAAAGGAGAAGATGCAAATTTCCTACCTGTTTTCATTGAGACCGCGGAGGCCCCTGGCCTCTTTCCCATCAGAATCAGTTATTTCGGAACTATGGATATTTTTAGACAGACGGTAGGACTCCTTGGACGGGTGATCAGCTCTATATCTAAACATAAGGCAGCACTAATACTGAAGTAACGCGGACAGGCATTCATGCTGTGATTGGGATTTGGACTCACAATCCCACTGTTCGAGCGGGCGAAGATGTTTCTTGCCTTAGACCGCTCGGCCACTGTGATCTAGGCGGAAATCATTTTGATATTTCACACAACGAGATTTCATAGATGCTGATTTTTTCCTGTATTCTGTTTAGTTGTGATTCACTATGAGTCAAAATGTGGCCCCCATGCAGTGTATGATTCGTAATGACAAGCAGGTCTATCAACGATACAAGATGACTGAAAAGTCAGATGTTTAGTCAAATGTGTGCTAAAATACGTTAGAAATTTCTTTTTATTGAATTTACAAATATTGTCCGACCGTCTTTGCAGTCTAGTGGTCACAATTCCTGGCTACAGACCCAGAGGCCCCGGGTTCGATTCGATTACCGACGTTACCAGATTTTCTGAGAGGTAGTGGATCTGGAACGGGCTCAACTCAGCCTCGTGAGGATAACTGAGGAGCTACTTGAATGGACAAACTGACAAGCGGCGGTCGCTCGGTCGGTATAGTTCGCTTACGGACTAAAGCCACAAGAATTTTTTGTTACAAAAATTGTCCGAAATGAATCCTGTATGTTCAGCGAGCAGCTCGTAAATTTGCAATGCCTCTCTTCAAATTTACTGGCAGGTTTTAAGCTGAAGAGAGAATGTTTTAGGATAACTGACTGCTCTGTATAAGTCCCTTTCCCAAAAATTTGAAATAAAATCGTAAGGTCGCATTTTGAAAATAAGAGGGCAAATTTCGGGATAATACATCAAACTAGCCCACTGCCGCTTTCTTCCACACTTTTTCAGTTAATTAGTGAAATCTCCTTATTATTCGACACTACATAATTGGAGTCATTGAAAGTGTCCTTAAACACACCAATAAATAGTCAGAATTACTGGGTTTTCGGAATTTATCAATCGCCTTGTATACTAAAAATTAGAAAATAGCGTTTCGATGACTGGCTCTGTTTCCGTCATCAGGTGAGAAGGGAGACACCTTCTCTGTTGGGTCCCTTAGGAAGAGCTAACCTCTATCATTGGACCAGTAATTCTGTGTGTTATACACCTTCCTCAGAACCCTTTAAAATCTACAAATAAATAGATAAATCTTTCGACACGGGCGTACAAGCGTAATTCGGATTCTGTGAACACGTGCAACAACAGGCTTTACTGCTCGCGTGGCTCTGTGTTTACGGTTTGCTGTGTTTGATGAAAGGTTGCGTGTCGATTAGCAGTACTATTAAACTGCAAAGGTATGTGGCCTGCTTTACTTTGAAGCTCCTGAACACTTTGCAGACTCTCAGACCTGCACGCATTGTACCGTTCTGACGTAGGGAAGCAAAACATGTGGTCCGCGAAACTCGCTACGCAGCGTAAGCTCTCTCGTGAACGAAAAGTGTGCTGAAATTCATGAATTGTCTGCTGATTAATACGAAGTAGAATCCTATTTTCAAACTCAAAATCCGTTTTGGTCAAAATCGACTTTAATACATAGAATTTAAAATTCCTGAACTAGATTTTCAGCTAAAATGATTAAGTGAAAACAAAGTTCAGGTTTGCAATTTTAGACAAAACTAGACACAGATCCCGGTATATGCCCTATTCATTATTAAAATAACTTTACTGAAATAATGAAAATTTCAGTTGGAATAAATCGCATATCTTTAATATAATAAATGATATTACTAATGTGTAATTATTCGGATATTAAGAGTAATTATTTACACCCGTCTTCATAAATATTTAAAAATCTCAGGGTAATTTAAACTTTTCTTGATGTATAAATTTATACTTCTCCAAGAATCAAAGAATACATTCTTTACCATGAGCCTTTTTTAGAAACATTTGATTCTGGCTTCATGTTAAATAGGGGGGTGTTGATTAAAAAGATCGCCTCTGTGGTATAGTGGTCAGAGTTCCTGGCTACAGATCCAGAGGTTCCGGGTTCGATTCCCGGCTCTAACAGATTTTCTGAGAAGTAGTAGGTCTGGAACGGGGTCCACTCAGCCTCGTGAGGATAATTCAGGAACTATGTCAAGGAAATAGTGACTTCGGTCTAGAAAACCGAAATTAACGTCCGTCCGTGGGGATTCGTTGCGTTGACCACGCGACACTCTCTATCCGATAAAGTTGGCACTAACTTCGCCGACTAGCGGCGGTCGCTCGGTCGGTATAGTTCGCTTGAGAACTCAAGCCACGGAGTTTGTTTTTATTGAGTAAAAACCAGATTCACCCGAAATCCATTCAGTGGTTTCGGAGATTAGACATGAGAGCAAAAGAATACTCAGATAGATATGACCGTTTCATTATGTGCTCATTTTATGCATATACAATTATCCTAAACATCTCTTAGTTCTGTGGATGATAGTTTGTGAAGCACTGATTTGTATCAATGTCTATGCTGAAGACTGTTTCTGTTAACTGTATAAATTAATTCTACGCAGAATAACGAGTTTATTACTTCAGTTAATAATAGATTTGTATATGCAATAACCGAAACTTCAGACCAGTAAAGAAAACATTTCCATTCTGCTGCCGTTGAGCGCAGCGCCTCTCACTGGTTCACCTCCCACCTTTCCATCATCCAGAACATGTTTCTGCCAGCTATTTTCACTTGTTTCACCACTCTTTAGCAAAGTTCTGCCTGGTACCATCGATTCTGAATCCAATGCTTGCTGTATTACATAGAAGGGTGTTAAGGAATAAGTTGTACAGAAATATATAATGACAACTCTGTTTCTCGAAAAGTAATTTATAAAGTTCATATTCTGTATCGTACGAACAATATAAAATTGCATTTTTTAACAAATGGTTAACATGTCCTGTGGATCGGCAGAAGAATTCCAGTCGTATGGCCTCCGCGATCTCCGAACACCACCCACTGGATTCTCTTCTGTTGGCTGACCTACATCACACCACAGTTTATTCGCCTAAAGTTGAAAACCCTGATGAATTACGACCCAGAATTCGAATTTCCGTGGACTTTATCACATGAGATATTCTGGAAGGGAACTGAGTTAGCGCTCTGACACTTCACACTCTGCCTGCGAAGCGCTTGTTGAAGTAACTGAATGGAGCGACCGGCAAAAATATTGTCTCAAGACCTTCATTTTGCTTAACGTTTCGTCTTCTTCTGTAGTAACGTTAGTGAAGAATGAGTTTGTACACTGTCAATGCGAAACGAGTTTTGTTTGCTGTGGTTCGTAATTGATTCTTACTAATCACTACATACAAACTGTTAAACTATATTGAAATAATAAAATTTTTTATTTATTATGGCACTTCGACCGCCTCTGTGGTCTAGTGGTCAGAGTTCCTGGCTACAGATTCATAGGTCCCGGTTTCGATTCCCGGCGCTGCCACATTTTCTGAGAAGTAGTGGGTCTGAAACGGGGTACACTCAACCTCTTGAGGATAACTGAGGACCTACTTGCATGGAAAAGTAGTCGCTCCGGTCTAGAAAACCGAAATTAACGGCCTTGGTATTCTTTGCGCTGACCACGCGACACCCTCTATCCGCTAAAGTTGGCACTAACTTCGCTGACAAGCGGCGCTCGGTCAGTATAGTTTGCTTGCGGACTAAAGCAACGGAGTTTAGTTTTTATGACAGTTCTATATCTGCATACTCCTATTGATGGGGCCCTTTCAGCCGTAATGCCGCTTGCTGCTCGTTTTATGCATGAATCGTTGCCCAGCAGCGAGACAGACGAAGAATTCATTGTTTATGAATACATATTGGACGAGTGTCAAGGAAAGAGGCACTGTGAAAACCGGTTATGGTCACCTAGCAACCAGATCAGAGACGGGAGCGCCAACTCCCTCTCCACAATAAGGCGGCATGTTCTAGAGGAGGGTTAACACATAATAATTAGATTAAAATTGTAATTTTTGGAGGTACTTCTTGTGGTGGGGGTACTGTAAGTCGATTCCAATAACTGGGAGTTCAGATTATCTGCTATTCCGCTATATATGCTGGCTTACGTAGCAGAGAAACAGAACTATTTTTTTAACATCCTTAAATATGCAGTATCGGAGATAAATTCTCGCACAGGTCATGGGTTTGAAGTAATGCCAACTCCTTTATTCCTACGATGTTACAACAGTCCTGTAGCCGTCTTCTTTTTTCCCCTTGGCACTACAGCCCCAGTGGGCCTAGGCCTACCTCCATGAACTTCTCCGTTCACTTCGGTTTTTCTAGATCTTACACATACGGTAGGACTCCTTGGGCGGGTGATCAGCTCGTCGCAAGGCCTCTACCTGTACACAAGCACAGAAAAACGCACACAAACATCCATGCCCTGAGTGTGATTCGAACCCACGATCCCGGCTTCCGAGCGAGCGAAGACAGTACATGCCTTAGACCGCTCGGCTACCGTGACCGGCCCTAGCCATCGTTACCAGGGAATAATTACAACATGAATAGATATTATACACCTGTATCAATTGTATTAAATTTCATTATCCTTTCAGTAAAGATTATTTTATTTAATTTACCAAAACCAATTAGCATTTACCAATGTGTGTTTTCTTTCAGTAACAGACAGATTAAAACACATGGGCAGTTGCATTACGATGCAGATACAAATTTATTGTCGCAAAGCCATTCGTAATGCCGTACAAAATAACCAGAAATACATTTCTTTGTAGTTTGTCAAATATTCACAATATCCAAAACAATCGAAAAATTATTCAGATTGCAGTTATAGATAATAGTGAGTCCTACAGTTCATGATAGTTGAAAAATAATATGCTATTTCTGAGCAAATTGATAAGGTTTAAGTTAGGCTTTGATGAAGCAAAACTGCTGCAGACACCTATTACCAAATTTAATCGAAATCCATTCACCACTGTCGGAGATAGCACATGGAGACGTACGAACAGGATCTACCATTATGCATTCAGTTATTCACTTCGTGCAAGGAATGCATAATGGCCAAACTGATAAAAATCACCTCATCAGGTCGCGAAAGTTCCAACTTAGCGAACCAGAAAATCCATTGTCCTGTATGCAACCCATGTATTCACAAATAACGTCCATCCATCAACAGGAGGAGACATCAATTTAGTGGCATGCATTATCTGAACTAGAAGTTTATTAGTTTCGCTCGTAAATAACATCGCGAACCAGTCTAACTGGTGCTCTTGGTTAAAGAATTAGCATTGTTATGTTTACTGAAGCAAAAACAGTATTAATCATCTCTCATTGAAGAGCTGTGGCAACTGAGTAAGCACTGGAGCCTTTCTCTTCGCAATGGCTGCAACAGTTAAGCACTAAACCAACGTCACACTGTGAGGTATCGTTCTAACCTGGGTTAAGAATGTCTCAGTTCGTAGAACATTTCTCTTGAACCTAATGAACATTCGGCAGTTCCGCATGATAAATACGGCCATAGAGACGAGAATACACACGGAATTGTATTCTTATTTTTGGTTTAATTACCAACGCCTTCACAGCATCAGAGTATGTACATACCGTCAAGTAATACAGAGTGTCTGAGATATAACTCCGGATTTCAGTTATAAATATTTATTCACTGCTTTGACGTAAACATTTATTGTTAACAGTAACTATCAGAAAATCTGCCCTAGGTTTACCTTCATATAGTGCAGTTCAGTGTGAGCACCATTGACGGCCCTACAGACGTCGAAACGAAATTGCTCTTCACCCCACAGCCAAGGAGCACATCCAGAGACACCGCAGAGATCGCCGCTCTAATCCTTCGGCGCAGATCTGGAAGAGACTCCACCCGTTCGTTGTGCGCGATGTCTTTGATGTACTCGCAGGAGAAGTCCGTGTGTGTTAAGTCAGGACTCCGTGGGGGTCAGTCCATCGATCCGGAAATCGTACGTGCAGAGACTTGCGGGCAATGGCATAAAAATAGGGCCGGTACACCATCTTGTTGCGAAATAGGCCATCACCTTCAGCTGCTAGTCGGGGAAAAGTGGCCGGAGCTTGAAGAAAACCATTCGCTTTCATCAGATGACAAGATAGCAAAGGCAGTGAGGTATATTTCCACTCGTTCATACGTCTTCGTGACGTGCTACGTTGTTAAACACTGGGACGATTTTAATTTTACATCTTTTTATTCGCTATTAAAATACCAATATGCAGTTATTCGAATTTCAGAGACAGGACATAAAATTTTATGTGGTGATAAATGTTTGTCATTTTCATGGGAAACGGAACATTTTATCGGGTTTCCACGTTGCCCCTCGTTAAGAAATTTTGTTCATCATTCCGTTAAAAAGCTTCTCTGTCCAAGTAATCTTTGCACATTTTTTTCCCACATATCATCAGTTACAAGCGGATTTTAGGGGAGCGACCGGGTCCGTCGCCCGGGGGCCTCTACAAAAACAGAAATAGAATCACTAGAGACAGTTGTTTCTCTAAAATCGCGAAAAATTATTTTGTATTTTTAGTTATTATAAGAAATAAGAACAAAATAATTGTCATGCCATAAATTTTCTTATAGTGATAGGGGCATCCACATCTGTAATTTCGTCCTGTCACCAATCCATAATTAAAAGATGACTGAAGTCATCCGAATGTATATATATATATACACATTCGGATGACTATATATATATAGAGAGAGAGAGAGCTTCGATGAGACCGGATATCGCAAGTGCAAGTGAGCACTGCTTTGGCTGGAAAGATGCTGTGACCCAGTAGTGACCTAGGTATGGATGAGGGCAGTGGTCGGTACATATCATCTGTAGGCTTTGTAGAGGATGTTTCCCTGTCCGTTTGGAGGTTATGAAAGCTTCGGTGTACGAGGAAACTCAAGAAGGACAAAGGACGCTGCATGGGATTTTATGAAATGGGAACTACAAAAATAAACAAAATGATTTAAGCCTATTTACTTTAGAATATTTGGAAATGTTTTTCGTTCTTTCGGTAAAAGGAGAATTAGATTTGCGGTATATGTAGCGCGTATGAGTAGATGGTTAATGCAGCCGTATTTATTTGGAAAATCTGACGGGAAGAGACCACTTGGGAGATCTTGGCGAAGGTGAAGGGATAATATTTATATGCATCGTAAAGAATATTATATGAGGATGTGGACTGGATTTACTGGCTTAGGATGGGCTATTGTGGACACAGTAGGGAACATAAATAGATTAAGCTGTTGAAGTTTATCAGCTTCGCAAACAGGGCTCTACGCAATGGAATGAGTAGGTTACTTTGTTAAGGTTATCAACAAGCAGGATACATACCAATATGTTGGAGAATTTGAATAATAAATTGGAAACTATGTGCGGATTGTTGAGGCCTGTCATCATTTATACAAACATAAAAATATTTGCCTACAGGGATTGAGAAAAACCATGAAATCCTCAGTTGACGTCACCCTCCAGGCCGGGCTAAGAAAGCGGGTTCTTCCGAACCAGTAACAGGAGTGCTATAGTCGAGACTTTCGACCACAGACGGAGGAGCAATTACGTTGCTGTAAAAATGTCTGTCAAACTAGGTATATACATATGTTATGGCAAAGTGTATTTCCTTCATCGCAGCGCCATCTGTAACTGGCTTAACCGACCCTGCAGTTAAGTTAGCACGTCAAGTGACAGGTAGTGACTTCTTAGGAAGGGTTCGGCCCCCAAATGTAGCTTTATGAAGGTGTAAGGCTGCACACGTTTAGTTCACTGCCATAATTAGCCTCCAGGAATGTGAAACAACAATGATCAGTCGTGTAGACATTACGTAAACAATGTAAGACATTGCACACGTCGAGACCAGCGGTTAAAAAGCTCTGTTGTAGAGAACTGAAAACATCGTCTGGCCTAAGAATATTTCACAAAATTGTTTACCGAAGTATTTCATAAGACATAGGAAAAAAAATAATCTGCAGCTTTTAACAGTTATTCACTGTTTGAAACAAGACAGGATGTCGACGTGTTTGTGTGAGCTAGCATGTGTGTCCAACTTAATACATGTAACCAATTGAAGAGATTCCATCACAACTCAATACATTTTAATTTCCTGTCACCAGCAATTACAAAGAGCAAAGAACTGCGAACTTGTAAGATTGGATCACACGTTACGGGACTGAAATGGCGGTGGTTGGTTTCGCGTGTGTGCATTCGTGCCTACGCAGGGATAAACATCTTAACGTCTAAGGCATGTCTGAAAGATCAAGATAAGAAATGACTAACTTGAGGACAATAATAATAACAAGAATACAAATCCACGCTGTAGAGCTCCCAAGACGTGGGGCCAGGCTGTCGGGCGGACATGCGACATCAGTTCTTTCGCCCATCCCGAAGACCGAAGACCGAAGACGGAGGCGGCGAACACCCCCGAAATATGTAACCGACCCACTAAACAGTGGTTCGTTGATCGAGTGCTTGTTTAATATGATTATTTTTGTTCCTGGGGCGGACATTTTATGAAAGGACTTTGACAAACTATTTGAAAGAAATAAGTAACTGTAAATGAATTAGGTTGTTCAATCACACATTAGAATAAGAACAGAAGGCGATCCTTGCACAGAGAAAGCTGCGTGTCTACTAAACATGTCGGTCAAACAACGAAGGAGCATGTTATCACTGACCAAGGGAACAAGTGGACTAAATAATATTCAATGTTAAGTCTGTCCCAATTGTTGTATTAAAATATAAATACACACTCTATAATATGGCAATTCCATTGCACACTGATTTTTCGATTTTATACAGTAGTGCACTGGATACGGTCATCATGATGTCTATACTTGAATTTATGGTTATTACAGAAGTGTTAATGCATGCCCTTTCGGGGGGGGGGAAGTGCTGACACGCATTCTTTGTTCTTTACTGTTAATTTCTGCTACATTATCTATAGAGATTTAATGGTACGATCTGAAGACAGTTGTTACCAGAAGTTCTTCATGTATGATTACAGTGGGTTGCATTTTTGTAAGCAGCAAACTTGATAGGATCTAAAATTTGTGACGATGGTACATCTGTAACAAATATATGTTTCTGGACATTATCCATCGTCCTGCCTTTATCTAGAAACACCGCCCTGTTTATTTTTCAAAACAAAGTTTCGGAGACTGGATTTTGTCTTCGTCTTCATGTGAAACCTACTCAGTTCGGCCCAGTAGATAGATCTATTCCCTATCTCCGGACCGGTCCCAACTGAGGAGGTTTTACCTGAAGACAGAGACAGAATCCAGTCTCCGAAACTTTGTTTTGAAAAATAAACAGGGCGGTTTTTAGATAAAGACAAGACGATGGGCATTGTTCAAAAACCTAATATTTGTAGCAACTTTTATTTCTTGCTGTATATTCAGATTGGCAGAGTAACTGGCTATATTGTTTCTGGTTGCGTCTGCGAAGTCTGATATCCCTGATGTTTGTAGTGTCGGACCAACGCGCATTTGCTTTGAGGAAGGATTGTATTTGTGTTGACTGAAAGTACATTAAGGTTATAAAGAGTTTTATCGTCTGGGATATAGCACAATCTAACACCGCTGTGGGTTCCACTAATCTGACATTCAGTTTGTATACCGAGCATTCTCCCATCCACATCACACTTTTGATTGTGTATTTTCTGTTATATCTCACTGCAGAAATAGCCCAGTAACGTGAACGAATTCTGACATCCGCATTATATGTTGAAAGTTACTTCTCGGAAACTGTGTGTGTGATAATGTTTAAACTTAGGATAAATTAAACTGCCAGCATGGGTCGTAGTTGTGTTGGTATTCTTTTGCTTATTTCGTGTGTCGGTAACAATGGTGTCCACTGCACACATTTTGTACCGCTGTAAACCTGGTCTAGTGTGGGCCGCGGTTCGAACCCGGTAGCTCTTTAATGTGGAACAAGAACGGTAATCAGTACACCTCAACCGTATTTTAAATTCGACACAGCATAAAGTTTAATCGGCGATCACAGGGGCCGCGCGGCCTAAGGCGTGAACTGTCTTCGCTCGCTCGGACCCTGGGATTGTGGGTTCGAATCCCTCACAAGGCATTGATGTCTGTGTGCATTTATTCTGTGTTTGTGTTGTTCTGTGTGTAGATAGCGGCCTTGCGACTGGCTTATTCCCCGTCCAAGGAGTCCTACCGACTGTGTATAGAGTTAAGAAACTGAAAAAAAAAGCGGCCAAGGTTCAACAAAACTGCAGAGCCATAGATACAAAATTTGATCTTCCTATTGTTTATGAATTAACTCCATAGAGTATATTCCTTATTCAGAAGCTGATAGTCAGGTTGATCAAGAAATTTCCCGTATTTTATGCAGTCCGAATGGTGGATCCATTTCATGTTCTTCCATTCTGTTTTCCTTAAGTAAATCGTGCCACAGTGAACTGTTTTCGCCTCCCACAAATACTATGATCGTGGGTTCGAATCCCATTGAAACATGGGTGTCTGTGTTTGCGCTGTCTTCTGTGCAGATAGCAGCCTTGCGACGGGCTGATCCCCCGTCCATGGAGCTCTACAAAGAAACTCAAAAAGTGGCCAAGGCTCAACAAAGGGCTGTAGAGCGAGAGATACTCGTGCCACAGAGTATGTTCAGAGCGGAGGCCTGTTTTACTCCTAACATGGCGTTTTCTTTCTTTCTTTCTTTCTTTCTTTCTTCTTCTTCTTCTTCTTCTTCTTCTTCTTCGTTATGAGAGACTGTGAAGTGCCCGCCCAGCTCGCAACCTTCGACGCCTGTCAGAGTCTGCTTATACAACACATTTGCAGTTTCCTTCATCCGCCATGCTGTTGTGACAGTGAATGCGATTAACATGCTTATTACTGCTTATTAGCGCGTCACCTACAGAATTCGTAACTTAATACAATGTTATCTATTAGATCTGTCAACAGCTGGACGATTAGTAGGCTGTGTGTGATAATGGGAAGTCAAGAAAGAACAAGGGGAACAAAATCGCAAAGGAATGGACCTACACATAGTTATAAAGACTGAAATAGGCTTACACTTGTGCACTCTTGTTACATTGAGAGACCAACAAGGTTCGATTTGCATGCTATTTTGACTTCGCTTCAAGTGAACCGCCTGTTTCTGCACTCACAGCCGTGAAGACCTGAAATGTGAATACCGCTTGTCCCCTCCGTGGTTTTGCAACAGATAACTGGGCGCTTCGTGGAGGCACCAGACGCTCATATTCCTAGGCCTGTGAAGAAAACATTGACTACCCTTCGTCTACCTAAAACACCCAAGAATAAAGTCATACGATTTTATCTTTGTATGTGTGTACAGAACTTTGCTTCTGACTCCAAGAGACGAAATAATTTTAGTAATTAGATCCCTGTTTCATTAAGAACACTTCATCGAACGTGTATGTTTGAAAACCATGTTTTATGTACATATGATCTGATTTTGCCACAGCGATCATTATGAAGGGTTCTGCCTTTCGGGATTTACTGCTGTTTCTT
Source organism: Cryptotermes secundus (assembly GCF_002891405.2). NCBI lineage: Eukaryota > Metazoa > Arthropoda > Insecta > Blattodea > Kalotermitidae > Cryptotermes > Cryptotermes secundus. Next base: position 291,863 of record NW_019745083.1, read on the forward strand.
GTTGGTTTCTTACTTGACTTACTCTTCGACCCTGAGAATGGAGGCGACATGTTCCTCCGAAACATCGGTTGACTTTCAACTCACTACAAGGCGTTATGTTTAAGAATACAGACCCCTTCATATTTGAGGTAATATGACTCTTAATCTGTCCTTGGGCTTGTCTTCTTTGGCTTTGAAAGAATCTTCAATCTTAGATTAGCGATTGCCTCACCTTGTCTCGAAATACTTACCCGGATGCATTTTCGCTCACCACTTTTGATACAGGAAGTCAGTAAGTCTTCTCTCTCTCATGTGTTAAGGACAGAGGTGAAGAATGCAACAGGGCAAGCAAAGTGTCGCACTGAGGCAAGTAATGCAATTATAAAACGTTGAGTTCGCTACTGCGCGAAGATGAGCCGTAGCAAGAAGCGAACGTGTACACACGTCTCTGCAAGGGGGCAGCTGGCGTAACCGGCTACACAAGCTTTGCTTTTCAGTAAAACAGCATTACCTTGAAGAACACCATTTTCTGGGATGTGGCGCTGTGTAGATATTGTGTAAACCGGCGTTTCGCAGGTATGTATCGACTGCAGACAACAGCCACCTGCTCACGCTGGTTCCTCGCTCACGAATTTTTAATACCTTGAAGACCGAGGCGATACGTTCCTCCGAAACTCCGGTTTACAGAATATCTACACGGCGCCACATTCCAGAAGACGACATTCTTCATAGTCACCTCCTGAAAACCTCAAATCTTACATAACATTTCCCTGTTCTCAAATAAGGAGAACCAAGTTCTTCTACTACATCTGTTACGGATTACGGCCTCTGCCCTGTTCCCGTTTGGAACTAATTCTCAAACCAGAAATGTTGCAGACTTCTGGGTGGGACTCTCTTGACAGATCGGACCAACGCAAGGCCTCAGCAATCCGCAGGATAATCTGATACAGAAAACGGGGACATATATGCCCTGAGCAGCTTTGGAACCCGAAAACTCGGTGTTAAAGAGACCCAAGGCCAGTCACACAGCTTGATCTGACCAATGTGATGTAAAATTCATATTATTGTTGCGAAAAATTACATTAACGCATCCTGTATGACAAATCAGACAGAATGAAGTGTTAATAACCTTTCTGTATTTTAGTAAATACTGATTCACTTGCTTGTTACTGTTGTAGTCATTATTACTATTATCAGCATCATCGACAGCAGGAATAGCGTAGTCGGTATAGCGACTGGCTGCGGGCTGAACTACCGAGGGGTCGGAGTTCGAGTCTAGCTAAGTGCAAGAATTTTCTCTTCTCCACGTCGGCCAGACCGAATCTGGGGCTACCCAGCCTCCTATCCAATGAATACCGGCGGCTCCTTCGACGGAGGTAAAGTGGCCGGTGGCGTGAAGCTGACCACTCACCTCCAACTAGTGCCGAGGTCATGAAAATATGGATGTATACATCCATGCCCCCTTACGCCTTCATGACGTAGTGCTTAATTAGCTAAGCACAGGGATGACTTTATCATTTATCTTTATTATCATCATAATCACGATCATCCTCATCGTCGTCGTCATCATCATCACCACCACCACCACCACCACCACCACCATCACCACCACCACCACCACCATCACCACCACCACCACCACCATCTCCACCACCACCATCACTATCATTATCGCTGCATCTATGCTGTTATTTTATTTGTTGTTTATTTACTGATTTGTATGTTGTTTGAGTCAGTTTTTCTGTTTTATTTATACTTTGTTGACTGTATTTCTACCTATGTGGTTGTTTACTCATATTTGTATCTCCATGTCAGCTGAGATCCTTGTCAGTCACGCTACGGCGCGTCCTCGGGTTTCGAACTGGGAGAGCCATCAGGTGTGGAGAGTGACTACGCGCATATTCAATAAACAGTCGAGGAGAGCCGACATGGAGTGGCCCTTCAACATAACGGCTTTATATATGATAACAACCAGTGGCCGCAAAATGCTTAGTGTTGTATAACATTTTGCAGTGGTCCCTGAATTGGTCCGACCCTTCGGATTGGACCCGGTGGAGGGATTTGGTATTAGCGGTACTGAACATTCATGCTCTCTTACTGTTTTCCATAGTTCATCGTATGTATCGTCGTTACTTATCTGTTAAATTATTAACGCAATTTTTTTGTTTGGTTAGAAAGCCTTTGTTGTTTGCCCATCCCTGGCTATCATCGCTTCTACTGATGTTGATCGAAAGCGCTGCCATTTCTAAGGAACCCAGAGACTTGTTTATTTTCATATCTCGGAACGTCTTGAGATCGAAACTTCATCATCTATCATCATCATAAATTTTATGGGTTACTCTTATACTGTGCCGACTCCATAGCTGGGGGTCTGTTCCCAGTTGACCTTTGACCTTCACTTCCTCTTCTCTGGTTTATGCTGACATACTTCTGCTTCCTTCACTTAAAGGGCCGGTTTGCTATTGTACATACGGGGGGTATACAAGTACAGATATATATATAATTCTTGTCTAATTGTTTTAGCTGAAACTGAGGCACCTCATAAGTTTCACTTCTCTGGCTTCAAATGCATTTCTATTGTTTCTTAGCGTTCGTCATTTCGTGAGGTTTGATGTTCTTGCGGTGCTCACCCTGAAGTATACTATCACCTGGAATGTGACGTCGTATAGTCGGGTAGCAGTTTCCAGACCTTTCGGAGGAACGTAGTACCTCCAGCTGCAAGAGCGAAGAGTAAACCAAGCAAGCAGAAAGCAGAACAGGATCTTGCTGTTATTTCTAATCGCCGCTTTCTTGCTCTGCCTCTTCTTCGACCCTGAGGATGGACGCACTCTGTTCCTCCGAATTGTCAGTAAACTTCTAACAAACTACATCCCGACATATCATAGAGCATCCCAGAAGATGCTGATCTGTAAAATGTTGTTAATATACTAGTGCACGAGAACGCCGATTATCTGAATTAATCAGCGAAGAAATGGTTGGGATAGCAGAAAAACTGATAAATGCATTACATTCCTATGGACGAAGAAAATACTATTTATTGCACTGTACTATTATAATTATAACAAATAAAAATATTTTAATACGGGTGAAACATGAACAATTAATAAATGCAATTGGAAAATAACATTTGCGAAAACTTTATTTGAAAAAGTGCAACAGTTGCGGTGATTCCGTTAATTAGCGTTCTGCTGCATGTGATTTTCCGTCAAACACAGCTGCGCACGTGTGCACGAAGTGTATACACCTCTGTTACGCGACTCTCGGCCCGTTTATCGTCACCACACTCTGTACATAAATTATCGTGTAGCAGCTACGTTAATTAATGTTCAACATTTTTGCTTATGTCTCTGTGTGAAAAATAGAGCGAATATAGCACAGATAATAGAATTCTCACAAAGTCACAAATAGACGTAAGCACTAGCCACTGTCACATCTATACGCTAATGTATGTAAGTAGCCCGATGGTGGCCAAGTAGGCACGAATCTGAACACAATTAGTGTAGTTGTGCATGCACGTGTCTGACGCAGCCTAGCATTAGTATTGCGCAACACAGCATGATGCTCCGGCACGTTGTTTTAATGTGAGTACAGTCATGTCTTCATAAGGCTTTGACAGAAGGTCTGTTACCGCNCAGTTGTGCATGCACGTGTCTGACGCAGCCTAGCAGTAGTATTGCGCAACACAGCATGATGCTCCGGCACGTTGTACAGTCATGTCTTCATAAGGCTTTGACAGAAGGTCTGTTACCGCCTGTTCCCATGCTCTCTTATTTGTGCACACTCACATGTATTGAAATTTATTTAATGCCTCGTCGAAGTGATGAATTTTGTGAAGCTTTCTTTGCATTACATGCATAAGTGCTTATGTTCGGTTGTATGAATGTGTGAGGGGTAGGCCTTCTCGACCCTTGCACCGCGACCTACAGTGGTCTCTTGTGCTTTTATGTTCGGTTGCTGCATCATGTAATACAGTTTTATCCCTTACTGGTGACTAATTTCCCCGTCTTCTGCCTGAAACCCGAAGTTTAAGATATCTGTTTATGGCTGTACAGCCCTTTGTTGGGCCTTGGCCTTTTTTTTTTAAAGTTTTTTAATCTTTTCACAGACGGTAGGACACCATGGACAGGGGATCAGCCCGCCGCAAGGTAGCTACCTACACACAGAACAACAAAAACAGAATAAACTCACACAGATATCCGTGTCTCAAGTGGGACTCGAAACCGCAATCCCAGCGTTCGAGCGGGCGAAGACGGTTCATGCATTAGACCGCGCTGCCACTGTGACCGGCTAAAATACATATAGTAAACTATAATTTCCCCTCTTTCCTTATGTGGGTATGAAACTGTATTTCTCGCGCCAAGGGAAAAGTGTAGATTGTGCTGTTGCCAAGAGCGAAGTGTTGAGGAGCATAGCTGGACTTCCGAGAGGTTAAGTTAACAGGAGGCTGGAAAAAACTGCGTAATGAGGAAGTCTGTAATCTACAGTCTTCACTAGATATCATCAGCATGATCAGATAAAGGAAGATTTGATGGACGGTTCAATTCGCATACATGCAGAAGACAGGAACCCAAACAATGTTTTAGCCAGAGATGCTGAAGGAAACGAACTTCCTGGGGAGTATAGGCGTACATTGAAAGACGATATTACAACTAGATATTACGGAAGTGGGGTGTGAGGTTGTGGATTAGATTCAGCTGGCTCAGTGGCAGGTTCTTATGAGAACACGTTACTGATCCTTCGGGTTCCATAAAATGCGAGAAATTTCTTAACAGTTGAGCGACTACCAGCTTGTAAAGAAATCAGTGGCATTATTACGGAATATTGCGATAAGGAAGAGTTCAAGCTTATTCTGAACACCATACATACCGTAAGTAATTTCTGTGTAAAGGTAAAGATAAAGCTGTCCCTGTGCTTAACTAATTAAGCACTACGCCGTGAAGGCGTATGGGGAGTGGATGTATAGATCCACATTTTCTTGATCTCGGCACTAGCTTGAGGTGAGTGGTCAGCTTCACGAATCTGCCGCTTTATCCCGGGAAAAGAGCCCCCGGTACCCATTGTACAGGAGGTTGGGTAGACCCCAGTACCGGTCTCGACGACATGGAGAAAAGAAAATTCTTGACATTACCGACCCCTCTGTCGTCCAGCCAGATGCGAGTCGCTGTACCGGCTACGCTATCCCGGGTCCTCAAGCTATATGGGTAAGGAATTAAAAAACGTGTGATTATTCATAGCCTGAATGGGCAGAGCAGGATTGTGATTGAGGCGGTAGGTGTAGTGAGAGAGGCGCTGGTTCCCGGGTTCATTACAAATCCGTCTTCTACTTGTACGTATTGGCTTCTGCGCCTGTTCCTTCTCAGAATAAATTCTGAGATACTGTCACGTATCCGGCGTTTGCGTGACTAGTAAGAAGGGTTTTTGATTTGATGATCAGATTTATTGTACCATTATACAACTGGTTAAAACAGTTCACAAATCACTATCTGACACACTGTGATATTCTTCCGACTGGACACTCCACGGAAACTATTCCAAATGAACTCCGTGGTACTCCGTTGTACTCCTTCGATTCTGATCTGAGCTCAGTCAAATTCACATTGTGACTGATGGTCGGTCAGTCTGTATGTCTTGATGTCGAGCCCCAGAAGAAGTCAGAGTCACATTGTGACTGACGGTCAGTCAGTAAGTCTTGGTGTCGAGCCCAATCTGGAGCTCATGACCAGATATTTATTACTGTTTGACAGTTACGGTCTTGTTTCTGTGGTGTGCCATCTCTGATGAGAGGACGGGTCTGTCTTCTGTATATGCTGCTGGCCCTTGCCAGCGCAGTCTTTCTCGGGTCCGAGTCCCTTGGGACTCGCGACCACATTTTACTGTCTCAGAATTAAAGACTTGAGAGAGAGAGAGAGAGAGACAGAGACAGAGACAGAAAGAGAGAGACGCACACACACACTTACGGATCATCTTCAGAGGGAACATCAATACTTATTCGGAAACCACCATCACAATAGGTGTTCTGATTGCTAAATTACATACAGACATAATGCCTGGATTACACAATGTACACAATATTCAACTTTTCACAATCACAGCAGCCTTCCTGGTATTAAAACTTTTAAAGTGTTTAAAAAATTTAGCTTACCTGCACTTAAATATATTTAATAGAACGGACAAATAGAAATGGAAATATACAGAATACCCACAACGACAGACATAACAATAAATAATAAATCATGCCACCCTAAAGAACAAAAATTGCCAGCATATAAAAATTGGATACACAGACTTCTTACACTACCCCTTGAGGAAAATGCTAAAAACAAAGAATTAAATACTATTATTAATATAACACTAAATAATGGCTATAGAAAGGAAGACATCACACATTTATATAACAAACGCGAAAGGTGGGTAACCCGGATAATGAAGACGAAAAAGAACAAAATGGGTCACTTCTACTTATACTGGAAATTACATACGAAAAATCACAAAACTATTCAAAAACACTAACATAAAGACGGCCTTCAAAACAGCCAACAGAATAGGTAAACTAATAAATGAAAAACGAGAAATAAACCCCTACGAACAAAGTGGGATATAGGAAATAACATGCCAAAGTTGCCAAAAAGTATACATCGGCCAAACTGGTAGAAATCTAACAAGATACAAAGAACAAATAAGAAACATAAGACCAAACAAGGACGAATCAGCATTTGCCCAACACATACGAAATAAACACCATGCCCTCTTGTAACTCCTCGGCACGGGCCCCTCTGAAAACATAGTCTTCTGTTGTCAAGGTTGCGTGTTTATTGGTCATTTGCCTAGCAATGGACGTTCTGCTATTACTGAGACCGTATGCTTCGGGAATACGTTTACCAAGCCGTTGCCTAGTAATGGGCATGTGCGTCACAATAGCGAATGTTCTCGACACGCGGTAAGAAACCGTGCTCAGATGAGATTACCACAGGACTACACCGGACATTACAGTAAGACAAGAGAGCAGGCGGGTGTAGAAATAACGCTCCAGGCGCATCTGACTCGAATCTCGACCAGGTTACCGGAAATCTTGACGGAAATTCTACGTGGTTTTCTCAGTTTCTCCAGGCGAATGCCAGGGTAGTCACTTCAAAGAAGCAAGGCTCACCTTCCAAATTATTACGTGTTTATCATATGTAATCTTATAACCAGCTTCGTTGATAGCCTTACGAATAAACCGCAGAAAAACCCCTATGGCCAGGAAGGAATTTCGAACTTTCAGTGACGGTGTGTGCAAGGGGAGAGGCAAGCTCACGCACTCCTTAATATTAAAACAAAATATAACCTCTGTGGTTTTAGTCCGCAAGCGAACTATACCGACCGAGCGACCGCCGCTTGTCAGCGAAGTTAGTGCCAACTTTAGCGGCTAGAGGGTGTCGCGTGGTCAGCGCAACGAATCCCCAAGGCCGTTAATTTCGGTTCTCTAGACCGGAGCCGCTATTTCATTTAAATAGCTCCCCAATTATCCCCACGAGGTTGAGTGGATCCCGTTCCAGACCCACTACTTCTCAGAAAATCTGGTAGAGCCGAGAATCGAACCCGGACCTCTGGATCTGTAGCCAGGAACTCTGACCACAGAGGCGGTCCTCCTGTGGTGATACGTACTGTCAAAGTTTAAACCTGGGCATCTCCAGCCTGGTACGCAGTACGTGTAGTCGAGTGCACTAACTGATATAACGAATGTTGGGTGCGAATGGGTCAGTCAAACCAATTCATCACCCTCCCCTCCACCCGCAATGCAGCAACAACTACTACTTCGCCACTTCTTACCACATGCGCGAACTCTGCGACAAGGTCTGGAAACACCGCCTTTACACGGATGGCCAGAACCTGTTGTTGACCCGCCTGCTTAATGATGAAAGCATCTAGTCCATAAATGTTAACTACTGAATATTCTCCGTTGTCAGTAACTTTCGATGCAGAAATGCAAGCTTAATAATTCATGAAATGACAATGGACCAGCTGTACAGTTGTTTTCCTGTCGAGTATCAAACCGGTAAAATGTATAGATTAGTCAGCGAAAATGTCAGGCTTAGGGCGTATCCTTTTATAGGCTCTTGTGGTAAATCAGTGGCCGTAAAAGTGGAACGACGTGTTTTAACACGTTTCTCTGTTGTTACTGGTTTCTGCGTAACAGTCTTCGTGCAGTTTTTGCAGAAATACAAGTTCTCATCGACAGTAGGCCTAATGTGTCTGTCACAAATGAAAATGTTATTACACAACGACTTTGTTTATGTGACATGAACGTGCCAGGGGGGTGGCCCCTCACTTACGTCATGTACGTTATCGGAGGCTATGACGCGGGAGGGGGAGTTGAATTCATAAAGGCATAGACGTGTGACTGGGAACGAGTAGACCTACTCCAGCTTCGACTACAAGTGTTGTCCAGCTAACTCACTGGCTTTGATGTTCATTTATTTCAAATGCAAGCGGCCTCCGTAGTCTAGAGGTAACGTTTCCACCTCATGACTCATGGTACGCGGGTTCAAATACCCGGCGGAGGTTGTCGAATTTTTAAGGGCGGAAAAATTCAGGGAACAAGTCCTCCGGGAGGGACTTTAAGGTGTGTGTCCCGTGTCTTAACTTTACGGCACGTAAAAGTTAACCTCATACCCCCAAAGGGGATCACTGAGCCAAATTCCAGGACGTTTCCCGCCCGACAATAGTCTCTAAGGTTTCCCGCCCGACAATAGTCTCTAAGGCCTCTGATAGATGGGGGAAGCATTATAGACACCGCTAAGCAAGTGGCCGAACTCGCTTGCTCGGCGGGACTGATGGTACGCACCATTTATCGGTAGGGTATAGAGACTGGTAGAATATCATAGAGGGAAGCACAATAGATCAAACTGGTCGCGGTGCATGGGGAAAACCACCCTCTCTAAATAACTAACTAACTAACTGTTTCAAATGCAGATATGTGATTGCAAAGCCGTAACATAGACTGCCTAACGGCTAGAAATTATTTTCCTTCAATCAAGTNAAACCGGGGGGGGGGGAATTTCAAGCAAAAGTTGGCAGACCTGGAAGAAACTATATTTTGGCTTGAAGTAAATCTGTCAGCGACTGATTTATCTGTGCCTGTACAGGCACGTCTGCGAGCAAGTGGGGGCCTAGAGTTTTAGCGTCAGTTTTAACTAATCGTTCCAACTGTGCACATCGATATGTCAGACTTGAGAATCGTGCCCCGAGCGTTTTTGAGCGAATTCATTCAGCTGTAGTGTAGTAATTCGTGTTTGTGGAAGATCAAAAGTAAAGAGTACTCTGATAAAAACAAAATAATGTTCCCTATGAACATTTACGAGTTAAGGTATCGGAAATTGATCCCGAAGCAACAAAGGAAAATACTGTCGCGTATTGGGCGTATATCGCGACAAATAACTTCACGCCGTAGTTTATATAGCGAATTTTATTTCACATTCGCACTTACAATCACACAATTGACAGTTTTAGAACTACTGCTATCTGCAGTATCACAAATACTATACTCCAAATGCCACAATACAACTGACTGGTTGCTGGCTAACTCGGAACTAACTCGGAGGTAGCTC
>NW_019745083.1:301451-309204 GCF_002891405.2 Cryptotermes secundus
CTGCTCCTTATGTAGCCTCGGTCCGGACCATTGTCGTCTGGTGCCGTGTTGCTAGCCACGCTGTCCGGAGTTGTTGACTGCTGCCTAGCAACCGTGATATCCCTCGGTGACGTCACCGCTGTTGACTCGCTTTGCATACCGTCACCGCGGGGAGAGTTGCGGGGTGATTACTCGCCTATTACGCGAGCGCTACGTTACCGCTACGTGCAGCTGGGGAGGTAGGGGTCAACATGTCACAATACTGATAAAAAATTCACTACGAAGCTGTTTTCGGAAAGAACTCGAGAAAGTCAAGGATTCTCAGAAATCTGGCAATGAATAGATGCAAATTATACACGAAGTTTATGGTACTACGATGAACTTTTATTTTCAACGGACCAAGAAGTTCCCAGACAGAGTGTCAGCAATTTGGAGACCCCATAAGAGGTACTTACTTACTTACTTACTTATGGAGCTGAGCCCTTCTTGAGGAGCGGCCAATTCTGCAGCTACTGAAGAACTTCCAGCATTTTATGGAACCCGAAGGTTCATTACCGTGCTCGCACGAGCCCTCCACTCGTCCATATCCTGAGCCAGACCAATCCAATCCATACCATCCCATCCTATCTTTCTAAGATCAATTTTAATATTGTTCACCCACCTACGCCTTGCTCTTCCCAGTGGTCTCTTTCCTTCTGGCTTTCTCACCAATATCCTATATGCATTCATAGTCTCCCCCATTCGTGCTACGTCCCCTGCCCACATCATCCTCCTTGACTTGACCATTCTAATTTCACTTGGAGAAGAGTACAAGTTATGAAGTTCCTCATTATGCAGTTTTCTCCAACCTCCTGTCACTTCATCCCTCTTCGGTCCAAATACTCTCCTCAACACCCTGTTCTCAAAACACCCTCAGTCTATGTTCCTCCCTTAATGTCAGAAACCAATTTTCACACCAATACAGAACCATGGGCAAAATTATAGTTTTGAATATTCTAATTTTTATGTTTTTGGACAGCAGACGAGAAGACAAAAGTTTCTGGACTGAATGGTAACAAGCATTACCCGAGTTCAATCTCCTCTTAATTTCCTCCTGAATCAGGTTTCGATGTGTTATTGTTGTTCCCAAATATCTGAATTGTGCCACATTTTCAAAACATCTGTTTTCTATCGTTATGTCATGATTTTGCCCTGCATTTTAGTGACGAGACAGGAACACATACTCATTTTCCTCTGTGTATACTTCTAGATTAACCTCCTTACTTGCGTCATATGTTCGAGCGAGCGAAGATATTTCATGCTCCACACCGCACGGTTCATTGCGGTCTGCTGCCTGCCGTCAGGTCCAAATATTTTCCTTAGAACTCTATTCTAAAACGACCTCAATCTAGACAATATTAAGTGTAGACTACCTATAAATCTCTACTGCAGTTATGGAGATGCATCTTGCAGACATATAGACACAAATACACTATCTGTCCTTTATGTGCGAATTTCTAGACGCATCTGCCGTTGGTCTTCCTTTGCCCGCTGGATATAAATCTATTGAAACTGATAATCAAAGGGCGATGCCAACAGTCGTAAATTTTACTGCAGAGGACTGCAGAGAATCAAGAATGGCGGGTGAGTGATTAATCCCCCCCCCAAACCCTCGAAGTCCTCACCTTTCGATTCTCTACTCGGAATCCAGCTATCCTGGCTGAGCAGTTTCGTGATTTTCCTGGGTCCGTTCCCATAATTTTTTCGAAAATATGTACCTTTAAAATACGACTTCCGATCCATCTTTCGCAGTTGTCCCATCAGGTGGTAAAAATATCTATGCTGAGAAAACGTTACATAAACTAATAAATAATCAATTCATGATGAAGCTAATCAACTATAAAAATATTATGTTTTTTTATTTTTCAAAATGAATGAGACGGAATTAATGAGATATTATGAACTATACCAGAAACAATTAAGTAAGTTAATACGTGTACAGAAAATCATCAAATTTTGAGGTCACGTGTGACGTTCCCTGGTTACTTCAGCAATGCCATCGCCCATAACAAAAATGGCGTCAGTACAACAATAGGCAGGATTTTTGGCTTCATCAATCAAAATCTGATTTGCACTGAAAAGCATTTGCTTCTTTATCTTCGAAAGAGCCACATCCTAAAATTGAAAGTAGCAGCATTAGAAGAAAAAAAAGTTCAGGCAAGACGAACGGAATTCGCATACAAACAGGGAGCTGAACACTTGAAGGCTGCATATTCCGTTTTAAACAGTGCTGCAAAACGACTCTTCTTTGTATTCCGCATGTCTGGAGTTAGGGTTCCTACTTCCGCCTGTCTTGCAGATCGCCTCTTGACCTAACATGGACAGCGGCCGCTTTCAAGCAAGAATGTCCAGTGACCACATTTAAAAGCTAATGCGACTGACGGTCGGTCAGTCAGTAAGTCTTGGTGTCGAGCCCCATGTGGGGGCTCAGGACCAGATATTTATTACCGTTTGACAGTTACGGTCTTGCTTTTGTGGGCCGCCCTCTCTTACGAGAGGACGGGTCTGTCTTTGTCATATGTTGCTGGCCCTTGCCAGCGCAGTCTTTCTTGGGTCCGAGTCCCTTGGGACTCGCGGCCATATTTTACTGTCTCAGATTTGAGACTTCCCTTTACGTCGCCTCCTTAAAAGTTAATCGTTGGCCTAAATTACAACAGTTCATTAATAGAAACATGCTCATTGGACGTTCTTCAACAGAAAACCGAAGATTTTTGCCGTTCAGTCGGATGCGGTGCTTGTTTTGTTTTTTAATTAAGTGAAATTTGCAGGCTGTTGCACAGACCAACAGCACCCGCGTGAGGCATCAGATTGGAATGTTGGGAACAACACACAGATACACTTGCGACAATCGGAGACAGACGGAGAGACGGTGTTTCCTTGCTCTCAGCTCTGATGTTGCTATGCACATTATGGCTTTTATGTGTGTGTCTTAAACATGCTCTTCAGGCTTACCAACACTCATCCACAAGTAAATGAACGTTTCTTAGTAATTGACTTGTACTCTCCCCTAAACATAATTAGAATGATCAAGTCAAGGAGGATGAGATGGGCAGAGCAGGTAGCACGAATGGGGGAGAAGAGGAATACATACAGGATATTGGTGGGAAAGCCAGAAGGAAAGAGACCACTGGGAAGACCAAGGTGTAGGTGGGTGGATAATATTCAAATGGATCTTGGAGAGATAGGATGGGATGGTATGGATTGGATTGATCTGGGTCAGGATAGGGACCGGTGGAGAGCTCTTGTCAACACGGCAATGAACCTTCGGGTTGCATAAAGTGCTGGGAACTTCTTGGGTAGCTGCACAATTGACGGCTTCTCAAGAAGAGCTCAGCTACATGAATGAATGATGAATTCGTTAAAGTGGCTTTTAAGGAAAACATCTGCCATGTAATTATTGAAATAAAAATCTTTTAATGTTTATTAATAATTATTTTTACAATAATTTTTAAAATTGTATGCGCCTCATCTTTATTACAGCTCAGGACTTCGCTAGATCTTAATCCGCCATTAATTTTATCTGCAAAGGCCTGTTATAGTGAGAATTCTCATGCCAACTTGAAAGTCTCAAGTGTCTCACCAGAAGTGAACTTCGTTTTGTGATCTATCGGGAACAAACGCGTGGACTTCCTGACCTTTCTTGTTTGCAGCTATGGGAGGGATTTTCTAGTCGTCTACTCTACCGGCATGATGGGGATTCACCCCACAATATATCCACTTCGGTACAAGAGGACTTCTGGATGAGTAGCCGTCCGGAAATTGACCATAAATGTCTCCAGATCAGTAACTACTAGACTTTCTACTGGAGTTTCGTAAAACTAACGATTATAAACTACAGATGATTCCGTTCCTTGAAGAAATATGTGTGATTTTACATGCGATTGTTGAAGTTGATGTAGCAATTCTAACGGGGCACATTGCACCTAGGCTTAATCCAGCATTGCTTGGACATACAATACCATATGTCACCTAACCAAGGGTGCTGATTGGACAACTATAGACAAAACTTCATCCGTTTCTGTGCATCCGTAAAGCCAGTTGTTTGCAATTGCTCATTCAATAGGTCCTTAAATGCAGGAACCGATCGCAGTGGCTGCGCGTTCTAAAGCCCGCTCGAACGCTGGGATCGTGGGTTCCAATCCCACTCAAGGCATGGATGTTTGTGTTTATTATGTGTTTGAACAGGTAGCGGCTCTGCGACAGGCTGATCCCCCGTTCAGGGAATCCTACCAACTCTCTTAGGATTAAGAAACTAAAGTGAAACAAAGCGTTTCACGGATGCCCTGAGCTCCTAAGTGGGGGAAACGGGTAAGTGAGAGAGAAATACAGGAAAATCATCTAAGAGCGTGCGGGAAATCGGCCGGCCGGTCCGGCCGGAGGAATATACTTGTATAGACTCGTTTCAATTCTTGTTTTATGTGTTGGGACTCTTGGGGTAGTCGACAAGCCAATTGCTTATAGACGTTACGATGTCTTTTCAGCGTGCCCCGGTTAATCTTCGACTAACTACTGTGAAGCAAGCTAATATGTGACGTGCCTGTTGACAGCAATTCCAAGCCCCTGCTACTGTAGTCACGTTCTTGTGTCGAAACGTACCGGAATTCATTTCAGGGTTCCAGTTTCAAACAATATATAACTAACGATTCATGCAGTTGTACGTAGTGTGTTCAAAAAGTATCGAACCTTTGGTGGGCAGAAATACATTTATTGATTTGGAGGTACAAAACCCTAATCCTCTTCAAAGTAGTCTCCTTGGTAATACACACACTTCTCCCAGTGCTTCCGCCATTGTTGGAAACACTTCTGGAACGCGTCTTTTGGAATGATGATCAGCCGGGCCGTCGCATTCCGCATGATGTCTTCTCTTGACTCAAATCGGGTTCCTTTCAGCGGCATTTTCAGCTTGGAAAATAGCCAAAAGTCACACGAAGCCATGTCGGGGGAGTAGGGAGCCTGACGAACCACAGGGATGTTGTGTTTGGCGACGAAAGTCTGAATCAGATGCGCAGTTTCGGTACGAATTTCGCGGACACTCTCCTCATGCCCAAATCCTCGGTCAAAATTGAATGTACCGATCCAATCCTTACCCCTATCTCGTTCGCAAGTTCTCGGACTGTGATACGACGGCCCTCCATGACCAAAGTCCGCACTTGCTCAATGACATTCTCATTTCGGCTTGTTGAGGGTCTGTCTGAACGCGGCCATCTTTGAAGCGGTTGTACCGCTCCTTTTTCCGTGAGTTGCTCATGGCGTTGTCTCCGAAAGCCTGTTGAATCTTGCAAATGGTTTCCACTTGGGTATCGCCAAGCTTTTGGCAAAATTTAATGTAATATCGCTGCTCATGTTGTTCCGTCATTTTACACCTTACTGGAATCCGACGAGTGCTCACTACACGTCCTCACTCATAGGCCGACTGCCAGCGTCTGCGGGCGTGGAAAAATTCACGACTGCTCATGAATGTCCCCTTCACATCTCCGCCGAAGGGAGCCTCCCGCGCTTCATTGGTTTACGAGGGAAAAAAGAAGGCTCGATACTTTATGAAAACACCACGTATATACATTTAGACTTAGAGGGACAGGATCATTGGACTGAAAGGAACTGCATGGAAACGCCGAGTGTTCACTGAAGAGAATTTAGATGCAATCGTTGCTAGGTTTCAGGGGCTTAAAGTTTCAGGTTTGCTTTTTTAACCGAAAAGGAACTTCAGCGCGTAATTGACAACATTTTACTGTAGTATACGGAATGCACATATAATAACAGGGTTGGGCTTGTATTTTGCGTTTCGGGTCTGAACCCGCAAGGAAATGGTTAGTGCGAGGAGCTATTCTCTCTTACGTAGAGCTGGCCGAACGATTTGCAGTTGGCTGTCAAATGCACTTCCTGTAGATCCTGATTCACTCACTCATGCGGCTGAGCCCTTCTTGACAAGCTGCCAATTGTGCAGATACCTAAGAATTTCCTAGGATTTTATGGAACACTAAGGCTCATTACCGCGTTCACAAGAGCCCTCCAGCTGTCCCTATCATGAGCCAGATCAATCCACTCCATACTCTCCCACCCTATCTCTCTGAGATACATTTTAATATTGTCCACCCACCTACGCCTTGGTCTTCCCAGTGGTCTCTTTCCCTCCGGCTTTCGCACCAATATCCGATATGTATTTATCCCCTTCCCATTCGTGCTACATGCCCTGCCCACTTCATCCTCCTTGACTTGATCATTCTAACTATACTTGGAGAAGAGTACAAGTTATGAAGCTCCTCATTGTGCAGTTTTCTCCAGCCTCCTGTCACTTCATCCCTCTTCGGTCCAAATATTCTCAACACCCTGTTCTCAAACACCCTCAGTCTATGTTCCTCCCTTAATGTCAGAGACCAAGTTTCACAGACATACAGAACCACAGGCAAAATTATAGTTTTGTATTATTAATAGTATATAAAAAAAATTGTACTCTCGGTTTGCTTTGCAGACTCCTGTGAGCTACATCGTGTCCAATGGCTTGCTGTCGATGCTAGAAGCCATCACAGAGCTACCGGGCGTGGATATCAACAAGCCAGACAATGAAGGCAACACGCCCCTCCATTTCGCGGCTCAGGCCGGTAAGTATATAAGCTGTGTGTAGGGCATGTGAAACTGAAAATCTTGCACTGAAGCAGGGTTTCATTCCATGGAGTCCGTTTTCAAAGTTCTATTAAACACCAAATCCAGAAATAAATGCAAGTAAGTATAGAGCTCAAGAAGGAATTCTGATATCAACGTTATATATATCTATATAAATAAAAACGTAAATGTTGGTTTGTCTCTTATCGAAGATCTCCGAAAGTTCTTCACCGATTGCTTTGAAATTCTGACACAACGTTGCATTCGAACACGCGCGTGTTTTCATATACCTATTATATAGATGTCACACCCGTGACAGGTAAAAACATGTAAAAGTATTTTAATTGTATTCAATATTAATATACTGTAACGTGTTATACGTCGTCCATCGAATACCAACATCTCGTTGCCTAGGAATAACCGTGGCAACGAACTGTTGAAACAGCGGATCGCTGCCTAGGAATAACCGTGGCAACGAGCTGTTGTGGCAACGAAATTTTCGTTTTTTTTTATTATTTCGTGTTACATTACGTTGGAATTGGGCTGAGTCGTTTACCGTAGTGTTCATTTCCTGAGTATAGATTATTTTTTGTTGTTTTTCATTTCGTTTTCTTAACTGTTTCCCTTATTTTCCGGTGCAATTGGCGGTTGGATTAGGCTGTGTCGATTGATCTGCGTTTGAATTGAAATATTTCGTCAGTATTTTTTAATTTTTTTTGTTTCTTCTTTGTTTTCCAGTTCATGTTCTTTCCTTTTTTATTGTTTTGCAATTTCATATGTTTTTGTTATAACTTTCTTTCTTCTTCAGTGCAGTCGTTTCCATATTAACGCTAGAACAGACCGTTGCATAGGATAATAGGTTCCGTTTCGTAACAACAGATGAAACCGAAAAGTATACTTCCATGGAAACGCGAGTATCACGGGGTCACAAGTATCACAAGAGATTCCGAGTGAAATCAAAGCAGAAACAGTTTCCATTTATTTTCATTTTGATTTAATTATTTCGTGTTACATTGCGTTGGAATCGGGCTGTGTCGTTTACCATAGCGTTCATTTCGTGAGTATAGTTTATTTTTCATTGTTCTTCATTTGGTTTTCTTTACTGTTTCCCTTATTTTCCGGTGCAGTTGGCGGT